>NC_034608.1:61800235-61858725 GCF_900095145.1 Mus pahari | reverse complement strand
CTTCCTTCCTTCCTTCCTTCCTTCCTTCCTTCCTATTCCTCCTTTCCTTCTTTTTGTTTTTTTTTCTGGGCAGGCTGTCCGGGAACTTGTTCTGACAGAACAGAACAGAACAGAACAGAACAGAACAGAACAGAACAGAACAGGCTGGTTTCAAACTCAGAGATCTACCTGCTTCTGTCTGCCAAGTGCTGGGATTAAATGTGTGTGTTGCGGCCTTCACTACTACTTGGGTTATTTTTACGTCTTAGAGCGCCATAGTCCTCCTTCCCTGCTAGGTTAAATCATTTATTTTAGGGACTGACCCATTGGGGCTCCCTGCTGCATTTTCTCCACCTTTTCCTTTAGTCACTGTGATCACCATGGGTCTGCCCCTGGCGTAAAGTAAGTCCTCTACACCCCCTGGATGGATAAATAAATGATTTAATAAATTCCTCAAAATATTAAGCAATACAAGTACATTTTTTCTTATATATCTACCAGAACTTGTCAAATAAAGTTTCTTATGAAAAACACACCCCCCTCCACCACTACCAAATCTTACTGAATATTTTAACTAAGCAGATATTTTTAACCACAGAGACTTTGGGGAAATTTCTTTATACCTACATATCTAGTGAGAAATCTGTTGGAAGAGGCAAATGCCATGTGTTTCCCTTGGATTTAATAAATTATGTTGTCTATATAATTTATATTTATTTTTTAAATAAATTTGAATTCAGTTGTCTGTATACACATAAATCATATCTCCACATTTTCCTAAGAACCATCTGACATTCTGCTGAGTGGATGAACCCCTCAGATGGGTCCCTGAGGAATATTTCTTATAATTGAGAGAAAGATATATTATTCTTTGTTTCACTAGGTAGTAATACCATTTGTTTTTCTGCACGGCATGCCTGATGTTTAAAAGGGAAGTTTCTAAATGTAGAGTTAGGCACGAGTTAAGTTGTACCAACAACAGCCATACCAGTCTCCTCTCATGGTCTGAAACCCTTTTTCACTTGATTTATACATTGGTTAGAACCACAAATGAATTGGTAAACAAATCTTTAGAAACCAGAGGACACAAAATCTTGTCTTCAGGCAAAGGGGCAAATCAATGCCACCGAAAGAGGAAAGGAGAAATTTGGTGGCCATTGCTGCAAAGCAGGAGTCAAAGGTTCATTGAGGTCGTCCAGGAAGTGTTCTTTACTGTGAGTATTTACTGTGAGTATGGCAAAGGAGCTATGTGTCCCTGGACTCAGAAATACTTGGCATAGGCTGACAATGTTTTAAAATGCATTATCTTTTTTATGTTCTTTGATAATATGTAAAATATACTGAGATCATCACAGGGCAAGATGAAAATATATTTTCTGAGTCATTAAATAAATGAATAAATTAGCTCAATGACCCATGGCACATTTCAGCAATTATCATTATGGGTTTCTATAGCTTCATTTTGCATATGAAATATAAGTGGATTTTTACCCCTGATTTCTGGCCACTAATCCTGAGGTCCTTGGGATCTCTTTGCATGCTATAGAGGCGACAGATACCTGTCTATAACTGGGGAGCTTCAGTGTGGGGGCTTCTCATGTAAAGATCATGCCAGGGTTAGAGGATTGGGACCGTAAGTTCTATGCTCTGTACATCAAGGAAAGGAGAAGGGCTAAGGATTTGTTTAATTGATCACCGGTGGCCAATAATTTAATCAGCTCTGCATGTCTAAGCAATGACGCCTCTAGGGGGGATAGAGGACAGAGTTCAGAGAGTTTATGGACAGTTGAAAAGGGGGGGGGGTCCTGGAGAGAGTATCCTCTTGCCTAGCTATCACCCTACTATGTGTTTCTTCCTCTGTATCCTTTTTATATCACTCATAATAAACCAGTTAATATGTTTCTCCTGAGGCCTTGATTCACTCTAGAAAATTAACTGAACAAAAGCAGCAGAGGTGGAGATCCCAATCTGGAACTGATAGCTCATAAGCTGGGTAGAAATGTTTGTGACTGACACCTGAAGGTCAGAAAGCTGGGGGACAGAGCCCATGGCCTGTCGAACCAAGTCTTAGAATCTAGACTCTACGTGGTGTCAGAACTTAGAATGGAGGACGCCTGGGTGGCGTCCACTGTAACCTAGCTGGGTGCTTGTTGGTGGGAGAAAAATCACAATCTCCTTTGAAGTCTCAAAAGTTTTGTGTGTTAATTATTATTAAATAAATGTATAGGAGAAACGGAGGCTGACATTTCCCACTAGACCACATATACACCACACACATATAATGCACAGTCTCTCTCTCTCTCTCTTTCTCTCTCTCTCTCTCTCTCTCACACACACACACACAGACAGACAGACACACACACACACACTACACAGAATGCAAGAAAAGTGTCCTTGTAATTCATAAAGATGAAGTATAAAGAACAGTTGACCAGTTGACCTGTATTCAAAAGTTAGCAGGGTTGGGGTGTTCATGGAAAGATTTGGAGGAAGAGCAAGTTCAGTGCCAGCCTGGGTTACATAGCTAGATTCTGTCTCAGAAACAAACAAAACAAACAGACAGACAGACAGACAGACAGACAGACAGACAGACCCATTTTATTAAGTACATAGTAAAAGCTTCTCCCATGAGTGTAGGCTGGACGGGCGAGTAGCATCTATGTTATGACTTCCCTTTACCAAAGCCTTCCTCCCTGTTTCTGCAGCCCGTGGCATGCTTATCCACCCAGATACAGATCTGCCTGTGGCTCAATGCTGCCCACTGGTCCCTTCATTCTCAGATGAACGTGACGGGGCCGAGGTGATGCGTGCCTGGACCAAGTCACTTGTGGTTTTTTTGCGAACTCCTTTGTCGGCTGCGGTATGTCTACAATCACTCCCCTGTTCCTGACATCATTACACAGAGAAGTTGGGGAGGGCCAGCATTAGCCAGCAAAGCCAACCTCCTACAAACCCAGCAAGGCTTCTGTTGCAAAAGGAAAACAGCAGGAATGAGTTGTACGGTGCTAAGAAATGCGTAATCTTAACTCACTTTTACAAAAGATAATGGAGTTGTTGAATATTCCTTTATATTCTTGGGGTCTAACTAGTTTAGACTGGTTTAGAGAGGCAGACAGGAAGGGTTTCCAACCTGCCTTCAGTGGTATGTTCAGACAGTAGTAAGAGGTGACCTCTCAGTTTTAGAAAATGTTCACAGTTTTATCCAGCAAGCCGGTGCCTGCATTTTTCTCATTGAGTCTTTCTCTAAAGACGATTTTGGTTGAGGAGCCCCTTGAGTCATTTTCTCTTTTTACAATCAAGTCAACATTCCATGTTTATTATACTGTAGAATAATTACACTATAGAACATGTTTGTGGGCCACACTGTTTTCTCACACCGAGGACCTGCTTTTCGTTTTCTTCTTTACAAAGGACTCCGGAGAGTACGCCTGGTTAGAAACTCGCGTTCCCATACTTCCTTGTGTTTGCCCTGTCTAATAAGCTACATGACATGGAGAGTATCACACACACGGTAGCAACACACCATCTCCCCAGCAGGCTGCTTTTGGTCCCAGGCCATTTTGCCTTGTACTCCTACTATGAACTGAGATGAGCGGCTATCCCAGGAAGCTCTTGCTAGGGGCCAAATGGAGGCGAGTGCATACCAGGCTGCCTTAGTCTGGTTCCTTGTCTGAAGCAAATCCTGCCTCTCCAAGGATTTCATAGCTGCATGGAGTGAGGCCGCTTCTTACAGTTAAAATCAGCAAACACAACCATCTGAGAACAACTTCACGACATCGGGCTGGCTGGAAGATAGCAGGGACTATTAGGCCTGCCATTAAGATATCAGGTAAAAATAGACTCAGAAGGGCAATGTCTGCATATCAACACTACTGACAACGGCTACTGCATTAGGTTTCAGGCCCACTGGAGTAAAACCACAGTCACGATGGGGAGTTGTAGGAGGTTCAAATGTGGTATCATTTCTTTTTCTTTCTAAGCACCCTAAAGAGGTTGGCTCTTCTAAAAACCGACATTTAGTGATTAGTGACGCCAAGAGGACTAAGAGCACAGCGCTAATTGTCAGGAAACCCAGAACAGGAACCCAGTGTTTATCCTGTTCTTGGTGAACATGGCCAGATCATTGTTCAGAAAACTTTGAACGGGGTCGCTTACCCCGAGCTTTCAAAAATCTAAATTAAAAGACAGGATTTTTCCTTGTTATGAAAAAGAGAGTTTGAAAACTTATTCCAGGTCAGCAAGGACAGTTCCACTTATGCCTTTCTGAGAACAGTAGATACCGCCACTCCTAACTGAAGTGAAACTCTATTGGCTTAGGAAGCCTACTGTTTCCCATCAATAAATGTGAGGATGTACACAGGAATTATTCTAAAGAGTCTTGGGTTTTTTTGTTTGTTTGTTTGGTTGGTTGGTTGGTTGGTTAGTTTCTGGTTTCTGATTAAAGACCTTAATTGAAGGAATAAGGATAAATTATAACACATCTGATTGTATAGCATGGAGTCCTGGATGGGTTTTGGGTTTTTTGTTTGTTTGTTTGTTTGTTTGTTTTTAAAGCTGAAGAACCTGGCTGCTACTGTAGACCCTGACCATTGTTTCTGACTGTTGCGGCTCATTTGATACGTGAGCTTGGGATGCTGCCTTAGGGTTTCTGTAACTGTGATGAAACACTATGACCAGAAGTAGCCAGAGGTTTGATACGTGAGCTTGGGATGTTGCCTTAGGGTTTCTGTAACTGTGATGAAACACTATGACCAGAAGTAGCCGGAGGAGGAAAGGCTTTATTTGGCTTACGTAACCTGAATCACATGATATGATTCAGGGAATCAGATCCACTGAGAGAAGTCAGGGCAAGAACTCAAAAGGGTCAGGAACCTGGAGGCAGAGCTGATGCAGAGGCCATGGAGGGCTGCTGCTTACTGCCTTGCTCCTCCTGGCTTGCTCAGCCTGCTTTCTTATAGAACCCGGGACCACCAGCCCAGGGATGGCACCACCCACAATGGACTGATCCATCCCTCATCAATCACTTATATAAAAAATGTGCTACAACACTGCCTATAGCCCCCATGTATTGATGTATTTTCTTAGTTGAGGTTTCCTCCTCTTAGGTAACTCTCGCTTGTGTCACAGCGACATAAAAACTAGCCAGGACAGATTCTTAACAACAGATAAGGAAACACGGCAGCATTTTACCAATTTGATTGCTGTGCAGTAAGAATGGGTTAATACATATGGAAAGCTGTTCAGTCAATGCTGGCACACAGTAGGTGCTGTCCAAGTGGTGGTTGTTGCTGTGGCTTATCTTCATTCACTTTGGTGATACACAGCACTGTAGTTAAAAGTCATGCCTCTTAGCAGAGTTCAGAGATAAATTCTTCCACACTCCTTGATTTGGGAACATCTGAGCCCTAATTCCTTCACTTTGGAAATGGGGTGACATTCCTGACCTGAGAGCACTTTATAGTGAATTGAAGAATATCGTGCAGGTGAAATCACTTCTGGCACCCAGTAATCATTAGATAGCGATTTTCAAAGGCTACATAGAAAGCTGCTTTCTAAATGTAATCATTTAGCTTCAAAAATGTATGCACTTTAGTTTGCTGGAGGGAAAAAGGATTGGACACACCTGAATACTGAGCTTAATTTCTTTATAATTCATTTCGGAGAGCTCACACTCTGGGTCTTGTTTTGCTTTGTTCTCGTTTCTGTTTTAAATGAGTTCATGGAGTTGTCGGCAACCAGATTAAGGAATTCTCATCTCCTCCCTAGTTTTGTCCTGGGGCTGATGGGACAGCCATTTTCAAATCGATAACTTTGCCATCTCATACGCTAAGAAGGCTGAAGTGGAATGCTGGTGGTATCAAAGGGAACGTCTTGTTTTAGAAAGCAGAGGAGAATCTATCATAAACTTTGCAGATTTATAACCCTTTGCATCTTGTTACAAACACATACTAGCCTATGTTGGGTGACAGTAATTATAACTAATGATAGCTGAAGTCCAAGATCGGCCTTACTAAGGTGGTGATTACCTTCCAAAAGAGAGGAGTGTAGCCTTTTAGAATCAGACAGTTCTGGGCTCTGGGCTTTGCTTCCCCAGTGGCAAACCATGCTATTTCGGGGAGAGTTATTTAATAAAATATAACATGCAAACAACCGTGTCTGCCTATTTGAGAGCCCTTTGAAAGAATTAAATGAGACGGTGAAAAGTGACTCTAGGTAAATGTGTGCTGTAGAAAGAGAGGTGCTATCATGGCAGCTGTTTGGCTCTGTCCTAAGAGACTGGAAACTCTTTGAGGAGAGGACCTTCCTTTTGAAAGCTTGAATGGAGACCAGTGAGATGCTTGGTGGGCCAGAACCTGCTGCCAAGCCGGACAATCTGAGCTCTGTCCCAGGTACCTACATGGTGATTGGGAGAAGAGAACTGAATCCTGTAAGCCCTGTTTACCTGGGCTATAAGCATGTTTACCCATACCCCCACTCGCAAATAATAAATAAGAGCACTAAAAAGTTGAAAGCAGTCATCTCTGTGTACAGTGCCTGGTTGCTAGAGGTGATGAGTGAATTCATTATCAAATAGAGGGTTAACATGAAAGGGCCATTAAAACGCCAGCAATAATTAATAACGAATAAAAGACTTAAGTTAAAACAGACGTCGGCTAATTGAATAGATAGACCAGAGAGGAGATCTAATAAATCGTAAATTTAAAAAAGAAAAATCCATTGTCCCCCACAGGACTTAGAGAGGAGTAGTCATCTATAAAGAGCAGAGAAAGGTTGTCACATTGACGGTCATACTATCTGGGGGTTTTATAAGCAGCATCATGAAATGGGCTTGTTTCACACACACACACACACACACACACACACACACACACACACACACACACACACACACAATCACCTGCATCTTTTTTTTTTTGTAGAAAGAAATTATTTTAGGCCCTTGGTTGCTATGAGTACTGTCTGCCTTAATTAGATTCAGAAGCATTTTGTATGAACCTCACTTCTGATTTCTGTCCACTCCTCTACCTCTATTCTGTGCCCCCCCCTACCAGCATCTCCACATTAGGAACTCATGATCTATCTATCTATCTATCTATCTATCTATCTATCTATCTATCTATCTATCTATCATCTATTTATTTATACTGTAAAATCCAGTAAGACACATCCATAGATACACTTCATATGTTATCCCTAACACAGCACATCACAAACCCTGACACATTCTGGACTCTCGGGACCGATTTTTGACTTTACGTGTCTGTCACTTTTCATGTAATCTTAAATGATAGCTGGAAGAAACATCTGAGGCCAATGCGGTTTCACCTTTTGGAAACTGGAGTGTGAAGGATGCATGCATAGGAAAACCAGTACTGAGTGAGGGGCTGAGGACCATTGATCCTGTCGGGGACAAAGGCCACAAACAGCACCACTCACTTATTTGGGATGGGCTAGTGTTCCCACAGGTTCCTGTCGATTCCCGCCAGGTACACCAGGGCTGCTCCACTGCCAACTGATGCCTTTCTTTTTTCCCCTAAGAAAAAACCTTGATAGAGCCTTGCTGTTCAAACCCTGATGAACTTGCTGGGCTCAACAGCCAACTCATTTAAGTATCCGGTGCTAACTTCGATGGAGCAGTAAAAAGAGGCTTCTATGGAGAAGGGAAAAGAGACACCAGCAGCACAGACAGTGAGAACGGCAACAATTTGAGACAGGAGGAATAGAATGTCTTCTAAAGAGAAAGACAAAATTTGGAGCACTGAAGTTGAAAGCGAGGCACATTGAACGAAGGGACTCAAGTCGGGCAAAGCGATCTCAGAGTCACTTATCAGAGGAGAAAACGTTATGCAGGATAATTAGAAAAATGATTCAAGAAGTGAGGTAATTCTCAGAGATACATTAATTTCTGTTAATGTGAGTGATACTTTGTCAAATGCTTCTGAAAAAAAAGTCTCAGCTGAAATCATCTATTTGAGGGTTATTTATTGGTAAGTCTAAAAGTTATACCGTGCAATCAAACCTAGCTGTGAAGATGGAGTAAAAAGGTCAAAATTCTGGTTGTCCTTGGACTTGCATCTTCAATGTTGGGTAAGGGAAGGAGGAACTAGAAAGGCCCGGGACAAATGGTGCCCATCATTCTACCCATCCTGAGCAGTGCACTCTGGCAGCTCCATCATCATCCTGTAACGTGAACTCTATGTTCGTGTTACTAGATTAGGATCTACCCACTTGGCCTCTTTAAAAGACTCCCACACATTTGAACACACCTTTGACTCTCCAAAATGGACCAAGGCACCACCTTCTATTTTGGGTAGCTACAAATGTACTGGAAACTTCAAGTTGTAACAAACACCACAGCCTATAAACGTAAGAACAGGAGTCAGCCAGTGGATACAGGTTTCCAGGGTTACAAACTCCAATGATTCTCTCAGACTTACTGATCCAGACCAAGTCAGGCCATCTCTGTTGTGTTTGTTTTTTGTTTGTTTGTCTGTTTGTTTTTCTTCTTTTTTTCTTCCTCTTTCAGTAAATATAATAATTACTGCTCTTTTTCTAATCCTCAAAAATCAGCTTAAGGTCTGTTTTTGAGGACTACTTTTGTACCGTCCTGAGATGACTAATAGATACATTTATTATTATTATTATTATTATTATTATTATTATTATTATCCAAATAAATGAATTGATTTCCTTCCACTGATTTTTTATTTTTTAGATATATTTATTATTATTATTATTTTTATTACTATTATTATATTATCCAGATAAATGAATTGATTTCCTTTCCAACCAGCCCTGTAGAGAACCCCCGTTCTCATTTATCTCACTTACTTTAGCCAGATGAATGAACTACAGAGGTACTCAGAGTTTTCTGTTTCTATAATGGAGTTATTAAAAATAAAGGTATAATATTTTCATTATTTATCCTCACTGTTTATCAACTGAATAATAATATTCATAATGATACCTTGTACATTATGTAACTACACTGACCATGATATATATTATTGAGTGATTATATGTAATAAATAAGATAATTACATTCATTTCATAAAAAAGTGCAAATGCAGCTTAATAAACTCATTATTTCATTTGTCATTCTCTTCTAGCTCTTCTTTTAAAGGGGTTAAGCAACATTTGCCTTTAGAGTATATTCATTTGTTTCAATAGAGTCATTCAAAGGAGAAACAATAATGGATCGTGCTGATTATTGATGTAATACTTGATCCCATTCCTATTTAAGTATTTAGAGTTCATAAAAAATGGTTAAGATGAGGGCTTGTTTCATCAGTTTTGCTTCTGGGCCATTTCTCACTGTTTCCCAGTGTATTTAGAAATTTCATTTGACGCTGAAGTTTCTTCCCAGGTAGGAACTAGGAGCTGCTGTGAAGTCAGAGTGACTATTTCCATGGCACCGGCTTCACTTGTTGCTTGTGCTTTGCTGCACAACAGTGAACTCCTCATACTGGGGAGGGTTAGGAATGGCGCTTGCTGATTTCCAGGCCAAGGAAGCGTGTCTAATTTTACAGCTTCCAAGGACACTGGGAGCTTTACCCCTGATTACGCTTATCTCCACCCACTGCTCCAGTGGTTCTGTTAACTTGTCCTGAGAGAAACCAGCACTGAGATAAACACGCAAAACCTAGGAACAATGAAGGAGGTATACCAGAAGTCTACTAAGGAGGGCACTAAGAACTGTCCGTACTCGCAAAGACCAACTCAAACAGTCTGAATTCTTTTACTTGCACAATGTTACTCATTGTGACTTTCCATGTAGAATATAAGGCTCTGTGTCATCTTTAATGACTTTCCTCGAATGGATAAGGGCTAAGGAATTCAGAGATTATTGCAAAGAGATGGATGCCTCTAAAATTGCAATGGTTTTCACATAAAAAAGAGAGAGACAGACAATACAGACTCTCATTTTATTTGTGATTGATGCAGTCAGTTACACTTAAATACCCCTCCCCCTCTCTTCACGGAAAAGGAATTTTAGAATCTGAATGTTAGGAATGTTAATATCCCTGTTCCTGCAGCAATCCCTTGGGCTGACAGAAAGTGCCTCTTGGTTCTCAAAGACTCTAAACTATGTTTATCCCTCGGGACCCGGTTAAATGAAGGCTCCCATTTGCCTGAAATCAGCAACACTTGTTACCAGGCATTGACTCTGTACCAGTGAATTCACTTTCATCTCAAAAAATGGGCCAACAGGATGACTCTGGTGCTCAGTAAGAATATTCCAGTGTCTGACTTCTGAAAAATTGGAGTAATCAATTGAAGGCCATGAGTGGGAAACAAGAAGCAATACAAGAAGCAATCACTGTGCTTTTAAGAATATGAAATGTTGGTGCTTATTAAAGTCACCATCTTTGTAAACAACTTTAATGTCTTATTTCTGAAAGCATGCTGCTTTTAACACAACTTTAAAACTACCTACTTCTACTCAAGTTAGAAAGAGCAGACCTTTGCCAAGTGGCACAACTTACTACTACCTTCCAGAGGCATGTATACGTCGATCACCTACACAAGAAGGAAATATTGGCACCATATTTGCTAACACGGTAAAACACTTAGCAACAATGTCTTTTTTATGCAGACCTGTCCATTCATGAATCGGGCAACTGAGCTGTAGATAACCAAGACCTTAGGAGAAGAGAAGGCACCCAGGGGCACGGACCTTCACCTGGTCACGTAGTATGCATTCCTAGTTCATGACGAAACCTAACTTGCGTTGATGACAAATCCGTGAAGGAGGAAGGGAGAACATAGCTAGCTTCATCTGTGCCTTATAACACGAACTGTGCACCAAAACCTTGTGAAAAACCCATTCAATTACTAAGCTTTATTTTATTTTATTTTATTTTATTATTATTGGTAATGGGGATTACAGCCAAAGGCTCATGCATACATGCTAGGCAGGTTCTTCTACTGAGCTACAAACAGTCCCAGTTAATTTTTCTTTCTGTAGAGGGGTGGGACGAGTTCTCTTCCCCAACATTTTAGTACTTAACTGAGTGATGGAACTACATAAGCTAGTGTGTGAACTTTCTGCTTGTAGTACTTGATACTGCCCTCAAAACGTGAAGACAGTAAGAAGGGTTTTCACCCAAGACACATGCTTTCCAGTGCTCCATTTTTCTTCCTTAAGATTGGTCTTCTATGCTCAAGGACAACTTATTTGACGTGTGCATTGGTACAAGCTGTTGATTATTTCTGAATGCCATCTGAACTTACTCAGCGCCCAAGTAGAGCAAATCATTGTTAATCCAGGGTAAGTCTTCATGGCCAGCAAACACAGGGGGCGGCTGACATCGCACACAGAATGTCAAGTTAGCAGCTATCAACTTCCCAGTGGTACACATAATCTCTTAAATTACCCCGGATGCCAATTTTAAAAATAAATGGAACTGATAAAGCATTTACATGCAGATAGTTTAACCTTTTTTTTTTCCCCCTTCTATGGCTTTGTCTTGTAAAATTGTAATTAGCTATCTAAATGTCAACTGGAGTCTCATACATTTCCTTTGGTTATTTTAGGTGTATCGTTAATTTTAAATTTTTAGAACTTGAACTGGATTCTTTAAGTATGCACAAGTGGGCTAGGGATGTAGCTCAGTAGAGAAGTAGCTTGTCTGGCATGCAGCAAACCCTCCATTTGATCTCTAGCGACCCAGAAAACTGGGTGTGATGAAACAGGCCTGTAATCCCAGCATCTGGGGGGAACGAAGAAAGATGGACTGGAAATTCAGGGTTATCCTTGGCTACATAGGATGTTAATGGCCAGCCTGGGATACATGAGATGCTTTGCTCCCAAATATAGACAAGCAATAATATAAAGAAAGAAAAGTAAAAATCAATTATACTTCAGAATATAAAAAAATGATTGTTGACATCCTAGATTCTGATGGCCTGCCTCTCCTTATTGTTATGCTGTCTGAGATCTTTGAAGAGGAAAATTGATATTTGC
Organism: Mus pahari; assembly: GCF_900095145.1. Classification (NCBI taxonomy): domain Eukaryota; kingdom Metazoa; phylum Chordata; class Mammalia; order Rodentia; family Muridae; genus Mus; species Mus pahari. The sequence continues at coordinate 61,846,778 of NC_034608.1, read as the reverse complement.
TTCCAAACAAATATTTCTGTAGAACCCATGTATAAAAACCACAGGGAGACTGATAAAATGTAAATTTTAACATTTTCTTTTGGCTGGTCTGTAGTTCCCACAAATAGGCAGCTTTGAAAACTCCTAAGAGCCCAGGGTTTGGATCATCAAGGATCCAAGTTTGAGTCCCACTCTCGCCCTATGTGTGACCCTGTGCAAGTTGTCAGACATCTCTGAGACCATGTCCTCTTCTGAAAGATGAGAACAGTCTCAGCTGTACACAGTCAGAGTATGCGTTCCATTTGCTCTGCACCAAATGTTTTCAAATAGTTTATCATTTAAATCTTTTGGTGTCTTCTTTTTTTTTATTTTATTTTATTATTATTATTTTGTTGTTGTTGTTGCAAATATATAACCTACAATATTAACTTCAGTGGAAAACAAACGACTTTTGTCCAACATTTAACAGCAAGATAACTAAAAATTGGCTAATATGCTGATTTTGTTAATATTCATTATTTCTTCATAGTAATTGCAGCCACCAGTCAAATTTTCTGCTTTTAAAACAAGGGAAAATTATTATCACTTACTTTAGAATCATATGGGGGAAATGGGAAAAATGGTGTCAACTAGAACTTGTGACTTAATTAAACTGAATAATTATATTTAATGGTGGGCTGCATTTACATAATTATTTGCATATGTATGTAACCATAATAATTAAAGAAAAAGAAGCCATGAATTTGAGAGGGAGTGGGAAGTAAATATAAGAAGGGTCAGATAGAGGACAGGGAGGGGAGGACATTATATAATTTCATTTTAATTAAAAAATTTAAAGATAAAGTAGTGCAAAAATGTGAACTGTGTTTTAAAGCGGAACTAAAAAAGCTTGTTTGCAGTCTTTTGTTGATCAAGCAAGCATCAATGGGGGAAAATGTCTCTCAAAGAGGCAATACAGTCAAGCTATATGTGGTCAACAGTCTGTTCCTATTCTCTTCATGTGGGCATCATCAGAGCCTTCATTGGCCCCCAAATTTGCTTCACTTCTCCCTGAGAGCGGAAGTATTCCTAGCTGCGTGCTAGGTGCCTTTATGAAGATGTCTTTCAGTAAGCACGCCAAGTCCTGAACGCTTACACCCTCACCCATCCCTTTCCACTCTGGTTGAGAGTACCACCGTCTCTCCTGTTACTTGATCACTCATGAATCTTTTCTTTCAACTGTCTGAGGATGCATCACTAAGAGGAGCACAGCATAGGCCTGCTGGGATTTATCCATAGACCTCATCAAAGAGGGTAGTAGAGGTGGCCCTTCACACCACCTGCATGGCTTCGCAAGACTGTCAAGGAGCAAGAGGTAAGCAGAGTCTTTCTGTAAACTTCTAAAATCAGCAACATTTACAGAATTATGGCAGCTAACATGTATGGAACTTTCCTTGTGTCAGACTGTGGTACTCTGAGTTATATAGAGTCTACGTCTTTGTGATCTTCACACCCAAAGTCTTGCTTACTTTAGAAGTGGCAACTAAGTCCCAGGGATTTTGTTCCACTGGCTCCCAAGCTCCAATTCAACCCTTCCAATAAACAAGATGAGGTAGTTGGGGTTTTTTTTTTTTTTTTTTTGAAGAATTTTTATTCTGTCTCCCACCATGGTTACACTGGTTTACAGTCTCGTTAATGATGTTTTTAAATGCTATTAAAGTCAGGCCTTGATTAAGTGAGGGTTTAGGCACTTGGAAAAGCAAGTATCTAGAATTTTTTTAACAACTATTAAAAAGAGAGAGATCACTGTTGACCTTTCCATAACACTCCCTCCTTGTTTTCTTATGGATGGTGTGTGCACCGATCCTGTGGGATGTCCCCTGTTATATTTCTCAGAGCTTCCTTCCCTTCTCCGCTAAGAAATCTCTTCTCAGAGCCTTTTCTTGTCATCTCCTCTGACACAGACTTTCCATGTGTTACTTTTGTATCCTTTGTATATCAGACTATCACCTTCTATATTCTATTGCATCATGAGCATTCCTGTTATGTTGATCTGAACTCCTTTAAAGGATTCCTAAATCAATGTCTCATCACTTCCTCCACCACAAACACAAACTCCCTGACAGGAGTACAAGGAGCAAACGAAAAGATTAATAATGTGGAAAATATTAACACTGAAACACAGTTACAGCTGGGCATGGTGGTGCATGCGTTTAATACCAGCGTTTGGGAGGTAAAGGCAGGGGTTCTCTGTGAGTCTGAGGCCAACCTGATCTATATAGTGAGTTCTATGTAACCGGAGCTACATAGTATTCTGTTTCAAAAATAGAAAAACAACAACAATAGAAATGTAATTATAGTTTCAATATTTGCATTTCCATCTGGTATCTCCTTTAATTTGTACCCAGAACTTAGGATCTCTCTCATTCTCCACTTTTCTTTATTGATTATCTCTTTGCAGAGCTAAAACTCAAACCAAGTGAGCTTGAAGCCAGCCCCTTAGTGCATGTTCCCAGCCACTGAGGCCCCACCTCAATTACTTCCCTTTATTGAGAACTTTTCAGAACTAGATAGAATTAGAGATGGTAGGACCAGCTCACTTGTATTAACTCAACAACTGAGACATTAGCTTTAAAAGTCTTGAAAGTGAAAATGGAAAAAAACAAAAACAAACAAAAAAAAAACCCTGTTCTTATATGGTCATGCTTATCTGCCAGAGAGAACAATTCCTTGATATCCTGGTTGTATGAACTCATGGTAGAGGTATGTTGTTGAGCAAGTATGTTGATAATGGTCTTAAAATCATTTTGCCACCTGGCCATTATATTTGCCAGGTAGAATACTGACTTATTTCCCCAGCGAATGTCCTGATCAATGAATTCTTCGATCAGTGGGAAGTTGAGTTTCCAAATGCCAGTCACCCAAGGAGTCATGCTACATTTGTTGGCCGGATAAAATATTCTCCCTTGCTCTGGGATGCATCGGCTAGAACAACTGTAGATTTCTTGGCAATGATTTGCTTTCAATTAGAAATGGAAACACTTGAGTTTCAAGTCAACACTGTTCCTAGTTCTTTCTGACCTTGAAAGCTCCTTTGGTTGGGTGACCCAAAGGATGACACACTTGCCCACATGCTGAAGCCCCTCCGGATCCTCTCTTCCCTGTGGGCCTTTTCTGTACTGTGGACTGGAGTAGAAACCAGAGTGCAATAAAACCCTGAGGAGTGTGGGAACTGGCAGTCCACAGACAGAACATCCTCTAGGAGTCAAGTTGATGATCCTAATCTTTGCATTCCCGACAGCTATGAAAATAAATATCCAAGTTCCAAGGGGAGGAAACAAGAGTTCTGAAGGTATGTTTTTCTGATTTCTTTCAAAGGAAGAAAAAAAAAATTAGGGTTTCAAATGATTACGAAGTAATACAACATCCCATGATAATCTACAGCTTAAGTCAAATGACTTCAATGGATCACAATTACTGTGAAGCACTAATGGGTCACTGGGTCAAAAGGATGATGACTTTCCAAACTACACCAGGTTATTTATGACTTAGATTATCATTTGCTTTTATTAAATAAGAAGGTGGTATCTTCTGTCCCGCTAATAAATCTAAAAATTAATTTAAAATGCAGTCCAAATATTTTATATACAGGGGAAGGGAATTTTTGTATAATTGAGAGGAAACTGTAATCAGTTAGGTTCGTTTTTATAGAATTAAAGCTCTGGTAGAAAGGAAGTCAAGAACATAATCAGATTTCAGACCATATCTTATCTGAAAAGACATGTTTCTATGTAAAGTCATAGATTTCAGGATGTACACTCACTGTCTAAGATACGGACCTAAGAAAATCCTTTTCCCTAAACAGGTATAGTTAAAAGAGATGAGTATTGTTTCTTTGGCAAATCAGATGACTCTACTCTTTGCCGTTTTTTATTTATTTATTTTTATTTTTAAATTCTCAGATGTCACTATCACAAGGCTGGGTGTTTTCAGGATTAAATTGTGGGGGAAGTTGATAGTGTGCTAAATGAGCCAAGTTATTTTCTATTGTGTCAGGGTTTCCTTTGTTCAAGATACCTTGAAGACTTCAAAGGATTCCTGAGACATTAGCTTAGTGTTTTACCTAAAAAGGGCATGAACCCCATTCACAACAATCTCTTAACAAAAAGAGCATCTGAAGATATATGGGCCATATGAATTTTCTCATGATGAAAGTCAAAAGGAATCGGTTCTCCCTACTTCAATTTAACCTCTATTCTTTACACAGGTTATATTGACAGACATAGAAACCTATCAGTCTACAACCCATTCAGTCTATTTTCCAGCCACCACTAACTTCTGGCCAAGGCCACGACGCAGTAAACAGCCAAAGCGCTGTTGTTTTCTCATGGAATTTACCTTCACATGGGATGATTAGACATACACAGAATAGCTTTGTTTAAATGGCATAAAGATGCCACGGGCAAAGTGTAAGGAACAACTAGGTAGATGGCTGTGGTAAGTCTTTCTTCGGCTGAACGGTCACGAAAGTCTTGCTGGGCACTGCTGAGTCACATGGCCTGAAAAGTGCCTATTCGTGGTGCGTTCGAGATCTCCAGCCCTTCTGTAAGAGTTAACACACATAAAGCTCTTAGGATAGATAGTAGCTAGCATGGGGCAAGTGCTTACTTTACAGCATCCTTAGGTTGATCAGTTGGGATCATTTTGGGGCTAATATTTTTCTGCAGCTTTGCCTGAAGCCTTGCTTCTGTGTTAACAGCATTTTTTCTGCTTTTGCAGATGACCCAGGTTGGAAACCCAAGCACCAACGCCCTGCGGCTGACAACCACCCGGAACCCCATCCACAGACTGATCAGACGCTTCAGATCTCTGCAGGCACTGGCACAGGGGCACAGACCGACCTACAGACATACGGACATACAATTATAAAATAAAATAAACCTGAAACAAAATGGTTTTTGTCGCTTACCGAATGCTAAGCATTTGAGCTTTCATTTTCTTGAATCTATTTGGAAGCTGTTATTTTGATTACTTATATAAGGTCTTCCAGCTTTCACAGGTTTTCAACTTTAAAAGATCTCCCTAAATTGACACTATTTTCTAGCTTAAGCTCTCTAATTATACTCTAAAGCATAAGGAGAAAAAAAGCTTAGAATTTGTGGTGTTGAAATTATCTTCCTTATGCTATTTTAAATAGAAGGCGAATGTGAATTTGTTCGCGTTGATCTTGTTTTCTCAATGGGTGTGAATAGAACTAGATACTTTAGAAGGAACAGAAATCGCATTTCCTTGTCTGAATTATTCATGACACTCCGAGATACATTTAAGCTTTCCTTGGGTCCTGGCAATAGTCCTGTGTTATGAAATTGTTGAAGCTCAGTGAGTGCTTTCCTTCGGGAAGACTATATTTTGCTTTAAAAAAAATAATAGCATTTCCTAAAATTTTCATTTTTTTTTCTTTTCGTCTGTTTTGTACTTTCAAAAAAACAAACGTAAACAATAAGAAACGTCTTCTTATTTGCTTTTTTATCTCTGGGTAGAAACGGCCTTTTAAAACTCACACGTCAGCATTAGGACAATGTGGACGGAAGATCTGATTACTGTGGGCCATCTATTCATTTGCTATGCTGACTGAAGATTTAATGGACCAACCTTTGTTCTGAATGCCTTCAATGTCCCAGCTGCCATTCTAAAGCTGGAGTCCAGTTTTGCTTGTCACTTTTGTTCTGACCAAGCATTGATCTTTAAAAAAAAAAAAAAAAAAAAAGCCAAAAACAACAACAACAAAAAAAAAACATTAGGTACTCACATGACCTCCCTTTACCTAAAATTGTCTAATCTAGCAGACAGGTGCACAAAAACACGAGACTATCTGCGCTGTAGGAACAACTGATTGGTTCTAACATTTTCATCTTGACCACTATGTTGTTTGTGTAGATCTCCCAATCTATCTGGATGTGGTAGCACATGTTTGTAATCTCAGCACTAAGGAAGCAGAGGCAGGAGGATTAGGGGTTTGAAGCCAGTCTGGCCTCTTTCAAAGAAGTCAAGGGAGTCGGAGAGCTGGATCAGTGGTTAAGAGCAACTGATGCTCTAGCTGAGAACCAGTGTTACCTAAGTTCCTGCATCTACGTGATAGTCTACAGCCTTCTGGAACTCCCAAGTTCCAAGGGGATCTGATACCCTCTCTGGACTCCACAGGTACCACACAATGTCCTGTATATGCTAGGTGCAGGGAAAACATCCATATACATAAAATAAAATCAAGTAAATCCTGAAGAACAATAACAAAGGGGAAAAAAATCTACATCTGGCTATTAAGAGACAAGTTCTTTCAAAAGGTGTTTTTTACTCTCACAGCATAAACTGTGGGATTTTCCACACAATCATATAGCTGACAGGTTACGTGCGCTTGTTTCAGAGTACTCTACACCTTCACCAGACTACACCGTGAGCACAACCATGGGTGGAGTTGTTGTGACCTGATCCTCTTTCCCTGATTAACCTCAGCCCAGAAAATGACAGAATAAGGTGTGATGGCACATTGGCAAGCCACAAGAAGTCACCCCCCTTCAGCATCCACTGTGGGTACCCTAAGCTTCTTGTTGGGTTCTTTTCCCAAGCAGTATCAGGTATGGGTAAAGGGTGTAAAATATTCAATGTCCCAATGAGGCCAGAAATAGAGGAGGCTTGGTTAATGGGTGGAGAAAGATCCCTCAGAGTCCTAAGTTTAGGCACATTTCTATCTATAGGGATGTCACCTCCATGCCACTCACTTCCCAGGAGACCTAAATGCTCCTGAGAAGCTAGCTATCCTAGACTGGTAGGCACATGGGCTTTGTAGAGGATGATAGAAGGAACATTTAAACAAAAGTATTTTCTCCAGTGTGGTCAGAATGTATATGGGTTTTGTTGTTATTTTATTTTTCTGTGCACTTAAAAAAAAAAAAAAACAAAAACAAAAAAACTTCGCTTTAGTCTTACTGGCATTTGTAATTCCTGTTAGGAATTTTCTAAATTGGCACTCTTGGTCAGAAGTCCCTTTTTGTTGTAGCTTATTGGTCCTCATAGCTAACCCTTACAAGCACCTTAGTGTCTAAGTCAGTGGTTCTCAACCTTTCTAATGCTGTGACCCCTTAATACAGAGTTCCTCATGTTGGGGTGATCTTCAGTTATAAAATTACTTTCATTGCTACTTAATATAACTGTAATTTTGCTACTGTTTTGAATCATAATGTAAATGTTGTAGGTTACCTCTGTGAAAAGATCATTTGACCCCTAATGGGGTTGCCATCCACAGGTTGAGAAACATTGCTCTCAAGGAAGCCTCAGGGAGAAGAACAAGGAGGGAATATGGAATCAGAAACATTTTTATGCCCCCTGCTTTATAATCTTTGACCAAAGATTGAGTAGGAAAGGAATCTAAAAGGATTTCTTCCCACATTGGTTGGCCTGGACTCACTTTGATAATCTGTAAGAATGTTAGTCCAAACTCAGCCTGTGAAGTGCTGCTTTCTTAATAGTACACAAAATGATGTCCTTCTGAAGACAAAGGTTGTGGTTCATTGTAGGAAAATCCTTTTTAATATTTGCCTTCCTTTGTGAACACTTCTCAAAGGAAAAGTAGTGGAGGTGAATGTCTGCGTTGGATAGAAACATCCCCAAAACAAGAAGACAGACAAATATGCATTTTAAAAGTCCCTGAAGATTTCAATTAAGCCTCTTCCTTATTTGATTTTCCTATATTTATAATATATGTACAAAAAGAACTTAAGAAATATTGCTAATGTTTATATCTGAGGGGAATGGAAATATTTTCTTAGAGATGTTTCTTGGTTAGATTGAGGACGAATGACAGCTCTTTGAATTTTGATCAAAGGAAATCTTTCAATGAGCAAGCAGAAGCAATGGTAGACCTACATATACTTGATTCAAGTAGGGACAAGAAAACTGGTGTCTTTTGGCCACAATTCCTATTTAATGAACAATTCCGTCTTGAAGATTCTATGTAAGTCTGTCACATTGTAAGACTTCGCCGGCCCTGTCTTAGCAGGTATTCCATCTTCCAGCCAACATTTATAACCTTGATCGAACTGGATCAGAGTTATTGGGCTACTTTCAGAGATCAACAGTTACAGAAATGCTTCTCTATAGCTGAATACATGACTTAGCATTTTCAGAAATTATTTATATTTTGAAACAATATTAATTCTCGACAGGGATAGTTTACAACAGGCATATTTGAATGACATATCCTTTTGTACAACTTTCAGAAAATTATTAAATGCAGTTATCTATTATGACTCTTTACTGAAAAATGCAAGGGGGCCAATCACTATACTACCAAATATTTTTATGTATAAGATATTACTTAAATATAACATTTTACTTAAATATCTCACTTAAATATTCTTATATATAAAATATATAGGTGATTCAGATGTATGGTGAGATTATGATTCCTAGAATCTAATTGCTATATTTGACTTGAGATGATTACTTTGTCTTTAAGATGAATATCAAGCTCATTCTCTTATTTAATCACAGCATGCTATACATTAACACCAGCAGAAGACGGTCAACATAAACTCTTAGAGCCCAGTACAGTCATTAGCAACTTATATTTAACACATTTCCACTAGAAAATTCAAATCTGGGATAGATATTAAAATGTCTAGAGATAGGAATTTAAGTATTTTCTAGTATTCTCCTTTCTAATTTGAAACAGCTGATTATTTTAAACTCTGTAATCTGAGCTCCTTTATGTATAAAACATTCATACCAAACTAATGGCGACTTTTGCCTGGAACATGGGTATCTTAAGAGACAGGAAACTGTACATGAAGTTCCCCGTGTCTCATCCTGTGGTTCACACCATTCTAGCAATTTCCCCACAGCAGAAGGGTAATCAGAATATTTCTTTAAAAAAAAAAAATTATGCCTTTATCTGGGGAAAAATGTAAGTCTCCATTAAAACTAGGTCTATAGCTACAGTGACACCCCTCCCTCACCTAGGAACTCACATTGGGGGAAGGAGGCGGGGCATACGTGATTGACTGATGAGGGAGCCCCTCACCAAGGAACTCACACGGGGGGGGGGGAGAGGGGGGGAAGGGGGCGGTGGTTAAGCGGGGCATTCGTGATTGACTGATGAAACCCCTTACCTTCAAGGTTTATTTAGGAAAATGGAAAGAAACTTGCTTATGAAACTGGTGTCCCAGAGTGACACTCTCACACCCGACAAGTTAATGCCTTAAAAGAAAAAAAAGTTATGAGTTTCTCTGATTCACGGCAGTACTAGATCAAGGTGTATATTTACAATAACAGTGAAGCCTGACTCATTGAACGGAATGTCTGGATGCTAGATAAGGTTCTAAATGCTGCAGAGTCAGAGATCAATAAGAAGGTAGAAACCTCTGAGCAGAGGCAAAAGCCAGATGCTGTAGCAGCCAGAAAGAGTCGAGTGGGTTGCTAGATGTGGTAAGGATCTGTAGGGGAAGCATCCTTGCTGGGTTCTCGGGGGTCCATCAAAAGTGGCCTTGGAGAGCTAAAGGGAAAGCCACAGTAGAGGGTGTTAACATCTGCCAATGTTTCATCGTGTGTTTTGGAAATTATAAAATATTTTAACTTTGCCAAGAGGAGAGTTGGAGATGGCAGACAGTTATCTAAAACTAAGCAAAACCAGCAAGCAACGTGTGGAGACATGAGGGCTCTCGGAACTCCTCCTCAGCCCTTCCGAGCTGTTGAACTAACAGCTGTTGGCATGCCGCACAGAATGACAGGGTTAGCAACGTGGAGAAATAGAGCTGGGGTCTGTGTGTCTTCCTGTGAGCTCATATGCCCCTGTCCCACAAAAAGACACCCCCCCCCCCCAGGCAGCAAGGCCTGCCCCTCAGGTGTGCTGTAGGTATTCCCACAGCCTGTTGTTCTAAAGGTTACCCCAGGAGAAATGAGTAGAGGATGATTTTCTTGCCTTGGGGATGTCTGCTGATTCTAAGAACTCCTTTGGTGGCATCATAAAAAAAGGAACGGAGCCCAAAGGGGCTCTTGTCAGTGTCCATTTTGTTCTCCCTGAATGAGCTACATGGCTGGGAGTTTTCATACACAGAATTTGACTTAACGGCATCTGTTCAGTTACTTTGTCTTGAGAGCTAAACTCAGTACCGTCCCATCACCTCAGCCTTTTATCCCATAGAACCTTTCCCACCCAGCCAGAGCCATGTCCCCAGGCTGGCTTCCTTATCCAGCACATGCTCACGTGTCTCTGCGTTGAGGATTCTTAGTCTAAATCTTTATACCCTGGATACTGATGACAAAAAGAAAATTATAAAAAAAAATTATAAAAAATTATAAAATCATCAGGGGATCTCCCTCCTTATTTATGCTTTATGGCGTGCTACTCTGAGGGTGCGCTAACATAGGAAACAGGTGATTTGTATCCACATATATCAACAGAGACATCACCATTACCGTTATTGGGAGACTCCTTATCCAATCTATATTTAGCCACAAAAAGACAGGAAATAATAAATAACTTCTCGGAAAAAGACCTCGATAACTAGTTATTTGAAACCTCATGGCGAACTCCATCTTTTGCTGATACAAGTGTTATCAGAAGTTTTCGGCCAATCATTTTTTTTTTTTTTTTTTTTACTATTTTCAACAGCATTGTGACTAATCCAACATTCCTGGTATACCGGCGGTAGAATTGACTTAGAAAAGGCTGAAATGGTGCTAAAGCAGAATTTACTCAATTTTTGACCTGTTCCTCTCCAGGGTGTGTTTGATTTGGCTGACCAATTGCAATCCACAGTACCAGCTTGTTCCTAAGTGACTATAAAGCCCAGCACTGCTTACGGAGGGGCAATCCCCCGTTCCATGCAAACTCTGTGTCACTTTCAGCCAGTGGCCAGCCGCCGACATGGCTCCCATTATTATTGTGTACATCTGTAGGAATTATGTGGTATTTTCTCTTTCACCGTCCTATGAAATCTTTCTACTTATGAAGAAAATTAAGCAAGAAAACAAGTTTTCCTGCCACATCCTATAGAGGCACTTGAGTCCAACGCCAAGACTTCATCTCTTTTCTTTCCCTACATTCTGAGCTCAGGGAGTACAATGGGGGTGTTGTGCTCTAGGGTAACCTGGCATGCAGGATATTGGGAGAGGAGGTGTGAGCAACTTGCAATACCTACAGTGTTTGCTCTATAACTGCCGGGGACTAAATCAAACAGCACACCAGGCTATTTGGTCCAGAAGAAGCAAGTACAAAATCTACCGGCTGTTATGACCTATATAGGGAACAGAATTCCTTCCTTTAAAGGTGTGCATAGGTGTAGATATTTAAAACATTTATGAGGATTAAAATCAAATGTTTCCCAGCTTGCCTTCTGCGGGTTTGCTGTGTAGTTCTTTTAACGTGTCAAAGGGCAAGTCACAAAAGAATCCATTGTTCTGGCGGAGAGAAAGGTTATTGGCTATCAGGTCTGTCCAGAAAGACAAGCCATGATAGTTTGTTAAAGCAGTAAATATTTATTTTAAATCCTTACACAAAACAGCAGCGCTTTTTCCCTCTTTGTCATACTGGAACCTCAACTCACTGAGTTAACTCTGTATCCGAGACACTAATTTGTGGAAGTAGTGTGTGTGTGTGTGTGTGTGTGTGTGTGTTCCTCCTTAATTTCAGATCATAACGATCAATGTACATTTTTTTTTTTCAGGTTAAGTTTTGCTTCCATTCATTTATTTATTTTTTTATGCTTAGCTTTCAAAAGAGGGGGAAAAGCTTACCTCCGTCAGTCAAGTGGGATGCCCGGAACCCCTTTCTCAGCCGCAGCTTCAGCGTGTAGGAGCAGATGCTCTGTGAGCCAACAGTCTGTTAACAGGAAGCAGGTGAACACTAGAGCGTCCGCCTGCTTTCCAGCCCAGTGCCCATCCGAACACACACCTGCTTTCCCAGACCTGCAGCTCATAAGCAACAGCCTGGCACAGAACCCGTGCTAGCAGAGGGCGACCTCCTCCCTTTAGAACCCCCGGTTCTCTCAGCTGGGGAGCTGCAGAGATAACCCTGCAGGGCAGGCTTGCCTTCCCGAGACAAAACCCTTTTCTGCTGCCCGCGAGCGGATACGCAGCATTATCACCCCGCAGTCCCCGTTCTCCAATCAGCTAATTGCAACACCAGTCAACAGCTTGTCTCAGGGCCAGCTTGCGGGCACACGTGGCTGCAATAACTGTGCACAAGCATGCCCACTGTGGCTCTCCAAAAATTTTTCTGTTTTTTAAATGCTTCTTCCACAGCGAAGCTCTATGCCACACTGCTTTCCATAAGTAAAATGGCTGGTCCTCTCAGCGCGGCTGCAGACAGCTCATTGGGTTCCACTGGCTTTTCGTAGCCATAGCAACAGCCAACAGACAGACTTAGCAAGCATGGCTGATCATGTGCAGCACACGACACAGCTTGTTAATTTCTTTCTTTCGTTCTTTTTCTTTCTTTCTTTTTTTTTTTTTTAAATCAAACTCATCATTTTTCGAAGGAGGGCAGCTTCTGTTAGATTTCTGAATATTTCACCTAGAGCGCAAGCGCCCTGGGTCTTCACCCCGCCCCCCTGCTTTTCTAGGGAACTTTTGTTGTGTCAGTGTTACACTGCGAAATCAAGGAAGCAAAGCTGTATTCTTCTCTATCCAGGTTAATAATATGCATATCGCCAGAGAGGCACTATGGGTGAAACCAGGTTCGACCTAAGAAGGAGCTGGAAGAAGATTGGTAAATGGAGACAGCTGTTTGTTGGTTTTTGTTTGTTTTTATTTTCTGGTTTTTTTCCCCCTAATTATAATCTTATAACCAACTTAATTCAAAGAAAGCCCCGTGACTTGTGTGTTATATGTGGTCAAAATAATAGTCTAGTCAGATGAGCTGGTTTAGTAATTCTGAATGGTCCATTTATCTATAGAATGTGTTTAATATTTTTATACATCACACAGTTTAAAGTAGAGCTTTTAAAAGTTCTATTGCAGTTTCTGTAGGAAATTCCCTTTAACATAATTTATACTTTATTTTTAATTTTTAAAATACTTAAAAAAAATACAAATCAAATGAAGGATCCCTTGAGAACATAAGCATTCCCTTCAAGGCCAGAGCATCTTGAACTGCATTCCACACTCTTTCAAAAGCCTACCTCCTTGGGGACTCTTCCATGGTTAATGTCATTAACAATTTAAATCTCTAGCCCCTCCCCCCAGCCTTTAAGTATTGTCTCCAGTCATATTCGATTTGATGCATTTTTTCAAAGCAGTGTCTGACCTAGCTTTGCTTCCAGCAATCTGTTTGAAATGGTGTGTTAACACTTTGGACTTGCAAATAGAAAAGTTTTGTTTGCTAGGAGACATCCGTTTATATTTTGTGAGGATTGCATCTTTCCTGCCCAAGCTAGCATTCCTGACTTCTGTCATCATTCCCAGGGTCAATAAGACAGGAATTCTGTGGGGGTAGATTTAGGGAAACCTGTTTCCTCTCCTTGTCCAAGCAGATTCATCTTTGACCCACACAGGATCAGTATGTCCAGTAAGAAGGATTGAGTCGACCCTTCCTGCTTGGCTAGAGTCCCACACTTTAGATGGTCACTGGAGTCATTCTCTTTTAAGCCACTGAGTTTTGCTAGTTCTGAACTAGCCAGGACAATTCCTTAAGCCTATCTCCTCTTCAGTCCCTAAGGTCCACATCTTGAGTAGCATAAAGGCTTCCTGGACTCCTGGATGTTTCTATTTCCTGAAAGGTTCTTTACTGAACCCCCATCCAGCACCTTTCTTTAACCTCGGGTCCCAGCTGCCTCTCTATCCTTCAGCATCATGCTCAAATAGACCACTCACCAGTGGTACTCTCACACAGAGCTCACCTCTGTGCCCCCACTGTGCTGGGGTCTGTCTCTGTTGACTGGACATCTCTTGTGCCTTTTCACTAACAGACTTTCTCTGCCACTGCTTGTAGGTCAATCTGGCCCATACATTATTACCTTCTATACTTGAACACTGTAGCTTCTCCATACATACATTTTCTTGAATGTAAGATGGGCATCGAATTGTGTTGCCTAGGCTAGACCTCAGCCTCTGAATTCAAGGAATTCTCCTGCCTCAGCTTATTGAATAGCTGTGACTACAGGTATAAGCCGCTGTGTGTGGCTTCCCTAATATCAAATGATATCCTACAGTGCTGTAAGATTTCATGTGCATTCCACATTTTCTCTCATTTTCAAACATCATACATTTATGGATGTAATCATTTCAGGAAAACCGACGTGATTCTAATTAAATGTTGATACTCTATAAAAGATACCAACAAATAGTCTAAGGTGACTTGGGATTTTCGTATGACTTTTTCATGTTATGTCTGAAAATGACTTTATTCTACTTACATGATTGCTTAGTTGGGTATGGAAACTGTTAGTCTTATTCTTTTGGGCTACAAAGGGTCTCCTTCCTTTATCATGCATCTCCTACTCCATTACACCATTAGCAGTTCTTTCTCTAAAGAGGAGAACCTGAACACCCCCCCCCCCATGTTTCATAGGACTAGAAAGCTGGTAGGAACTGAAACCAATCCTTTGCCATTTTGTGACCCCGTATTCATCTTTACTGATGGTTGGAGGAAGTATGTCACTGTGGGGTGGGCTTTGAATGCTCAAGCTACATCCAGTGGGGGATAAAGTCTCCAGCTGCTTATAGATCAAGATGTAGAACTCTCAGCTCCTTCTCTAGCACCATGTCTGCCTGCATGCTGCCATGCTCCCTGCTGAGATGATAGTGGACTAAAACTCTGAAACTGTAAGACAGCCCCAGTGAAATGTTTCTTTTTGTAAGAGTTGCTTATAAACATGGTGTCTCTTCATAGCAACGAAACCCTATCCAAGACAAATTTGCCACATGGTTGAGGCTGAATTTGAATTCTTGACCCTCCTGCCTCTGCCTCCTAAATACTGGTGTTATAGTTATATACTACTATGTATCACACCACACGGAAGCATTTGTGAATTTTTTTTTTTTTTTAATCGGTGATAGGCTGAATCTGCTGATATTGAACCCAAGGTTGTGGGGGGCTTGCTAAGTGCAGCTCTGTATAAGGACTTGGGTCCTAACTGGCTTTTCCTTTCTATCAAAACCTCGCTCTTCAAACTCTGTTTGGCATGGCTTATCAATTTCTCTCTTGTCCTATGAGTCCATTCTAATTCAAATATCTAACTTCTATTCTTCTTGTGCAGGTGTTCATTTATGCATTGCTATGGACAGGCTTCTAAGAGGCAGATCTGGTCTTTTAGCTCCTCTTTCACAGTGAGATGAGCTGTCTTCTCCATTTCTAGTGCCTTGGACCTGGCAGGCCCTTGCCTTGGTCTCATTAGTCAGGATGCTTGGTTGGTATCATCTAGTTTTCAAATTGTGGCCAGGGTAGTAGCTGTGAAGTCATCCTTTATTACTGTCTTATTGTCTGTCTCTCTGGTCACTAACAAAACTGGACATCTCTTCATTTGGAGGTCTCTTACGTCACCACCTCTGTCAAATTCTTACTGACAGCTTTGCCTGTTTCCTCTGTTGAGGTGTTGACTTACAGTGTAGTTTTAAGCAAAATGTCTATAAAATAGATTCGAATTTCTATATATAATAATCACACTTGTAATGTAATTAAAAGTTAATAAGGTGCCCAGTGACATATAAAAATAGTACATACACTGTTTCTGGGGGGGGGGGGCTTTTATTATGAAATAAACTGAAGAATGATGGTAAGGATTTCCATTGGGACACTATGTTCTGTATGAAAACATGTACTACCATATTAGAATAAATACAGTGTAGTCTAAATAAATATACTCTAAGTATTTAGCATGTATTTAATAAAATAAATACAGTGAATGTTTAGAAATAATATTGGATAAATTGGTAAAGTTATACATTATCTATTATCTGTCATTCTTTTAAAGCTTTTTTTTTGGTTTTTTGAGATCTGTCATTCTTTTAGGAGCTAGTTTATACCTCATACAAATTTATATTATCTGTAATTTATATCTTTTACCTATCACCTAATTATCATCTAAGAGCTAAGTTATACACAAACAAACATATCCATATTTATCATTTATCTTTTGTCTATTATCTGTCTACCTATATATTATATCTACATATCATCTATCTATCATCTATCTATTTACCTCTCTATCACTTGTCTATCTATAACTATCATTTTTTCTTTAAATGAGGACAGTGCAAATGTGCACCATACTAACACCTTGTGGGTCTTAGGTGAAGGATGTTTTTAATCTGATTTTGCAATTCTTTCCACTTTTCTATAGCTTTTAACCTTCTCTTGTCGTGTTGCAAAGTATTTTTTTAATAGAATAAAATGTAGCCTTGGAATAGATAACCATTTTAAGGTTAAGGAAACTTGATATTATATAACTTCTTAGTAAAGTTAAAAATGAAGATTGATAAACTGTGCACTAACTAAGGTGTTATTGTTGTTCTCATTAAAAAGCTATTTCGGTGAGAACTATTGAGGATATTTTGTACTTTCTTGAAAAGAATTTACTGTTTCCCTACTCTTGTTGCTTCCTGGTGTCTGGATCATAAGCCACTTATCCACTGGTTCCCAAGTTGAACTCCTTCTTTAATCTGGTTCCTTCTTTGCTGTAAAACTCAATGAGAGCATTGTTGCTTGGGTCAACACACTCCCTGGGCACACCTATGCTAGAGCCTCCATCCCTGGGTTCTACCAAAAGATCTCTTCTCGTGTAACAGAGAAATTCTGTGTAAGGCTCAGTGTGGGGAGTAAAGCTGGAGTGGGGTGTGTTTAGTGGAATAACACAGTTTTATAAAGCATATGCAAAGTTCCTAATTCCTAATCACAAACGGAATGGGCCAAAGGTTGTTCCACAATCTTAAAGTGTTTCCCCATTCTCACAATGACAGGAATAATGCGCGTCCTAACTGGGACCATGACGGGGAATGTGACGACCACCTTGGGCAGGATTAGGAAGTAGAGTGGAGATTGAAAAGTAAAGTCAATTAGGTTTGGTTCAAAGAATCCATTCTCTAAGATGCTGTCCTGGAAAACAGAGACCTCTTCAGGCTGTTGTGTTCACGCCTTCATATATCCAGCAAAGAATTTAATACCCATAGTGACAGTCATATGTCCAGGCCCTGACACTCAAACCAGTCCAGCCTACTGAAGACTTTTCAGAAACCCAAGTACCAAGGAAGTCAAAATTAAGAAAACAATTACAGAAGAACGAACTCTTATCACAGAAGTGAAAACTTTTGAAAACTTTTTAAAAAAAAAAAAAAAAAACTTGACAAGATAATCTACACACATGGCACTACCAAGTGTGTATCATAGAAGGCTATCCCATGAGGAGGAACCAGAACCCTGTCATTCCGCATCCCTTCCAGAATAAAAAGTAGTGGGGAAAGAGGGCAAGAGGTCCAGGAAGCAGAGTTAGCAAGGACTAAGATGCTCCCGGCTGCTCCGTCCGTAATGACAACGTTCCTTTAGATACCCAGCCTTCCCGAGCTCCGGGCTTGCAAATGACTATGATCATGGAAACTGAAAGGGGACCTTCATCGTACAGTCTGCATTTATACATGTCAGTAGGAGCCTGCGGGGATGTTACTCAGTAACAACAAAACTAACCCGTAATTATACTACCCACCAACTTGCTTCCTGTTCTGAGAACTAACCCCTTGAACACAAACAGGTTTTGCTAGGCTCTGCTCAAGACCAGAGGTCTGTGTTCGGTGCAGAGATGCACAGGAGAGAGCTGTACCTGGCCTCAATGAGAGTGACTGTGTTTCCTCATAATCTTGAAAAGTGGCCAGGGAAGAGGAGACCGGCAGCTATTTCTCTCCCGTGGGGGGAACCATACTTTGTTTTCAGGAGGCACTCGGCCACATCTGGAGTGTATCTAGGGTGACCTTTGCCACCTACCGCTGTATCCAGTGGAATCAATGCCTCCCGGGGAGGTGCCGGCAGAGTGCCACATGCCCAGCTCAGAAGCAGCCCCTGGGCTCTGTCGTCCCAGCAGTATTGAATCAGTAAGGAAACAGAACTTCAGCAAAGGAAGCCTGGCAAGAAGCTCTTTTTTTTTTTTTTAAAGAAAGAAAGAAAAAAAAAAAAAAAAGGCTGTTGGTTTCACCGGAGCCATTGAAAAGAAACCCATGAGAGACAGGGTGAAACTTGGCAGGATTTGTAAATGCTGAAGCTGCAAAGGCCAAATCCGGAAGCAGCTAAATATGCAAATGCCCAGGGCGGAGGTGGGGGTGGGGTGGGGGTGGGCGGGGAGGGCAGAAATTAAAAGAAGAATGTCACCTTTTGTCCTTTAGAGATATAAATGATTCTGATATAACACTTCTGATACAAATGCTGAGATTCAATCATAGAAGTAAGACCGAGCTGAAGAATTATGTCCTATCACATAGGATTTGGGAACCAGGAAAAGGCTTGCCAAGGGCAGCATAGACAGCTAGGAAAAAGAAAGTGTGTCCTGCTGAGGTTAGGCAAGTACTCTACCACTGAGCTACATCTCCAGCTTGGCCTGTCCTCAGGACCCTTCCTCCATCCTCCATCCAGCAGACCTGAGATCGCCTTATCGGGGCCCCAATCACAGGGGTAGCTTGCCGGTGCTGGCCTTTCACCAGGCTCCTTACAGCCTCAGAGAAGTATAATAGTGATCTGTGAGGATGAGGATATAGGTGGGTAGCCACAGCCAGATGACATTGGCCATGGTTACACAGAGAGCTTCTCTCACTGTCACAGACACTTTCATCCTGGGCGTCACTGACATTGAGAGCCACCCAGCTGTCTTGAAATAAAGCTCTACTTCATTCCTGGTTGCTCCCTCCTATGTTGCTGGCTTGGCTGGACATCATCAGAGCAAGGATCTGAAGGTCTGATTTGATCGGGTGAAGAAGTATCCTTTCTAGTGTGGTGGAACCCCAGTCCATCAGAGTATCCCTGCTGGTGTCCCAGCAGAGACACAAGAAGCTTAGCCAAGGGCTACTCCTCGTCCCAGCAGAGACACAAGAAGTTTAGCCAAGGGCTACTCCTCGTCCCAGCAGAGACACAAGAAGCTTAGCCAAGGGCTACTCCTCATCCTAGTTTCAAACCCATATGCCAGTGTAATTCAGTTTTTCTCTACTTAACTGAGCAAATAAATAGATTGCACATACCCAACCTTGCTGTCAGCATCTGCTGTGGGGATCTTGTGGGGATGACTTAACCCATTCTGCACCTTAGGAGATATTATCTAACTCAGAAAACAGTTGTTACACAAACTAACTTAACTGAAAGGGTCTCTTGTGCCCTTTGGTCCTCTATTTCTCATTGCTATTGCATTGCTATACTGGGAGAAAAACTGTGAAAGATACAGATGTCTGGAATCTTCCTATATATAATTGTTCAAAGTAGATGAGCATAGAACACAGTTTTTTGTTTGTTTGTTTGTTTGTAATGTTGTTAATTTGTCCCCTGTTGAGAGGAATGATCAGATGCGGTGTGAGTTGCTTTTCTCATTACTGTGATGGACTACCAGACAAGAAGCAACTTGGAGGAGGAAGGTTAATTTGGGGTCACAGTTTGAGGGTACAGTCCATCCTAGTGGGGATGACATGGTGGCAGGGTCATAAGCCAGCTGGTCTCACGGCTCCAAAGTCAAAAGGCAGAGAGAAATGAACCCTGAAGCCAACTGGCTTCCTTTCCCCTGTTCAGTCCTGGTCCCCAACTCCTAAAATGGTGTTGCCCACACTTAGAATGGGTTGTCCCTTGGCAGGCAAACCTTTCTGCAAATACCCTCAGGTATGCCCAGAGGTGTGTGCCTCCCTGGAGGTTCTGGAGCTCACAAACTGACAGGGAGCTTTATTGTTGCCCATCACAGATCCTGAGGACCAGTGGAGGTCAGCGAGGAAGATACAGGCACTGGCTATTGGCTGCCATTGAAGGGTCCCTGGATCCTACTAGGCCGCATGAAACTGTTGGAGACCGATTCAGCCCCACTTCTGCCCTCCCTATGATGAATGCTTTCCTTGCCTGCTTATTTAAATTAGTGATTACCTTATCCTCCCTCATAGCCCTAGTTTCTCTACTCCCAGAACCCCTTCATTAAGTATGTGTGGTGAAGAACTTGACTGCAAGAACACCCAGGGGCTGCAGGGGCAGAGCTGCCTCTGAGCGGGAGTTCACTTGGTGTCCTTAGGAGCACAGCTGGGGGAGACAGAGGACTGAAGGCGTGGAGCAGTGTGGCCAGAGCAGCACAGGAACACACACATCTCGGGGAGAGAAGTTCCTGAGGGGAATCCCAGACATGCTTCTGAGGACAGCGAGTGGAGATTTATGAACAGAGCCACCTTTTCCTTTAAGACTTATAGCTGCATTTGGAGGCAGGGTGTTAGCCAGCCTACGGCTGACCACACTCACACTGTGTCTGTATATCTGCTTGTCCATTTATGGATCACAATCACTGTCAGCTAGAACATGGAGTTCTTAATGGCAATAGCTTGGCTTTGCTTTCAACTTATTTCCAGCTCATGAATGCGGATGCAGAAACAGTGAATGAACAGAAAAGCGAGCGAATCTGGAAGAGGCACTATTGTGTTGTGTCTTCCCTGAACGCCATTCCTCCATCCAATCAAATGTTCCCTTGACTCATCACACCTACCAAGAATAGCATCAGGTGCCAGATTATTAAATCAAGGCTTACATTCTGGGGTGGAGGTGGAAACATAAGCCAATCCCTAGTGATGTCACAATGGGATTTCTCAGAGTAATTGTCCCCAGGGAGCAAAGAGAAAAATCATTTGTCTATGTGTTTCATGAAGGGCTGTGCTTGAGTTAGTCCAGGTAGATGAAGAGAGGGTCACCTCTCTGACAGGCAGAAACAGGGTTTCTATGTTGGGGGAGGCAGCTTGACAGTGTCAAGGCAAGAAGTCCCCAGGGAGGTGGATGTAGTTGTAATTTTGGTTTGGGCAAGAGAGGAGATAAGGCTTGATCTGTATGGAAGAGATGTATCTCCCAATGATTGGGAAACTAGCATGTGCCATGTTTCAATTTTAATTTTTTAAAAAAGATGTGCTTTTAATTATGTGTATATATGTGGTGGGGATGGAGGGCTCCAAGTGGGTTTGTATATGGTATGTGTTGTATGTGTATGCATGTATGTGTATATGTGTGTGTGTGTGTGTGTGTGTGTGTGTGTGTGTTTATGTGTGTGCCTGCAGAGGGCAGAGATGTCAGGTTCTGGATCTGGAGTTATTGACAGTTGTGATTCACTAAACATGGATGCTAGGAACCAAAATTTGGGAAAATTTGCAAGAGCAATACCCACTCTTAACCAATCACCAGGCCATTTCTCTACCTTTTATATCATAGAATTAAACACACATCACCACCACTACCAACAACAACAACAACTCAACAACAGAGATATGACACCAGCACCCACCTTTTTGAGACAGAGTCTCACAAAAACAAGGCTAGCCTAAGTCCTACTGCATAGATGAGAACAACTCTGGACCCCGGATCCTCTTACCGCGCTACTCTCCAAGTGTTCAGATGTATGTCACTATGCCTAGCTTATATTTGTATTTTAGAAAGAAGGCCTTACGGAACATTTCCTTGGGTGATTTGTTTTAATATAGTAATACATAGGGCTCTATATTTTTCGGTTGCTTTCATTATCCATCATTATTATCAGGTATCTGTCTGTTGGATACCTTCTCTATGTAAGGTATTTATTTTAGGTGCCAAAAAGTTCCAGTAAAATGAGAAACTCAGATTAGGAGCTAAACTGATATTTTATGTTCTACTAAAATGAGAAAGAGAAAAATGAACAGCATGTGGCCCGTGAAAGTGAAATGCAGTGTTCTTTTGTACACTGGGAGTTTGGTTACTGTTTGCTATAAGCTCTTTCTCAAATCCAGTAGATTGCCCTTTCCCATCCATCCCTCTGTGTACAAGAAAGACTTATTAGGTGAAGATATTCCTAGAATTCTTCACATACAGACTTGGACTGCTCTGAATGGCAGCATTCACTGTCTAGTGCCTTTCAAAGTTTGACATTTCAGAATCAATAGACGTAAACTACTGGGGCTAGTGGGAAAGAGGTAGCTCATCAGTTAAGAATGTGGACTGTTCTTCCAGAGAACCAGAGTTCAGTTCCAGGAAGCCACATTAAGCAGCTCACAACTGCCTCATGTAACTCTAGTTTCAGGGGATCTAGCATCCTTTTTTGACTTCTTTTTAGTCACCTGCTTCCCATGCCTATATATGTATACGTAAACATAATTTAAGAAAATAAAAATAAATCTTGAAGAAGAGAAGGAAGAGGAAGAAGAGGAGGAGGAGGAAGCAGAGGGGGAGGAAGAAGGGGAAGAAGGAGGAGAAGAAAGAAGAAAGAAAAAGAAAGAAGGAAGAAAAAAAGAAAGGGGAGAAGAGGAAGAAGGATGAGGAGGAGGAGAAGGAAAGGAGAAGGAAGAAGAAGAAGAAGAAGAAGAAGAAGGAGGAGGAGGAGGAGGAGGAGGAGGAGGAGGAAGAAAGAAGAAGAGATAATAGATGTAATAGTGGTAATAGATATAATAGAGGCCTGAGCTGCACCACTTCCCCAATGCTCAGATGCAGTATTTGTTGCTAGTGTTCTGGATGCCTTCGAGACCCCCCAACCAGAGAAACAGTGAGCACCGAAGTACTCCTAAGCCAGCGAGCTGCTTTTCTGTGCAGCATCTTTTTGTTTTCTTGGATGGACATGATAAAGATGTGATGACTGTGACCTGACTGAGACATGGCTTGGTTTCTGGGAGGTTAAATTGCAAACCAAGTATTATGTCTTAGCATCACGGAGGTGTGACAATTTATTTGAGAACTGGCAAAGTTGGCTGGAATCTGATAACATATAAAAAGAACACTTTAAAAAGAGAGCAGACTTCTGTGCTGCACAGCATAGGGGAGGCTCAGTGCTTAAAAGTCACCAAGGACCAGGGAGGAAGTGACATCAGTAAAGTGTGGGCTCACAAGTATGAGGGGTGAGCGGACTTAGAGTCATAGTATCCACGTTAAAGAGGGGGAAAGCTGCCCGTAACTTCAGCACCAGGGAGCTGGAGACAGGCATATCCTGTGGACTGGCTAGTTAGCCAACGGAGGAGCAAAGTTAGTAAGCTACAGGTTTATTGAGACACTCTCTCAAAAAAGTAAGGTAGAGGTCTAGAGAGATGGTTAAGACTACTCACCAGCTTACAGAAAACCCAAGTGTAGTTCCCAAAATCTACCTGACGGCTCACACTGTCGGTAATTCCAGTTCCTCCACAGGCACATACACATGCGCACATGCGCACATACACATGCGCACATGCACATGTGCAGGCTAATCACTCAGATGCATAAAATAAAAATAAGTAAATTTTTAAAAATAAGGTGTAGAGTGATTGGGAAAGACCCATGTTGATTTCTGGCATATATATATACACACACACACACACACACACACACACAGAGGAGAGAGAGAGAGAGAGAGATTATGCAGGTGTTAAAAATGGGTCTACACATAAAGAAATTGTGGGCATTGATAACTACTCCCTTTCTTAGGATCTCACGGTGTGCTTCAGCATTTAGAACAGTTTAAGAAGACCAAAATGAGCATCAAGATTCTATTTCATAGATTTAACCTATTTTTAAAGAGACACTCATGGCACAAAAGATGTTCATATTGTGTGAACTGAAGCAGCAACAAATCTGTGGACTCGCCCAATGGCCTAGCTCCATTTTCAGTAAGTAAAAGTTTGGATATATGATCGCTGGTAGAAGACACACAACTGGGTGTGCTGGTTAGATTTTTGACAGCCCCTCAAAGCCGTCTATAAAATTAAGATTGTTTCTCTCTTCTCACTCGTCCCTAGAAGATCATTATTCTGTGGAAGTGCTGCCCATTGGTTAAAAACAAAACAAAACAAAACAAAAAAAAACCCCACAAAAACAACAACAACAAAAAAAATGCTGCATAGAAACCAAGGAACTCTGGACAGCCCTTCCCCCACCTACCACATTACATCATCTCGTTTCATCCAATCACATTTCAGCGTTCATCCTATCGCATTTCAGCGTAACTGTCTATTCCTTATTGCAGCCTTAGCATAAAGAGCTTTCCCTAGGTCTTTGAGTCTTCGTTTCTGAAGGTCCCCGGGACACATAAACTTTGATTAAGTGCATTTTTTTTTTTTTTTAAAAAAGGTGTATCCTGTTAACGTGTCCTTGTCAAGTGACAGCAGTGACACTCTGCTGGGTGAGGAAACGTGCGCCCCTCCCCTTTCTGACCCCAACAAATGGAGGAGAGAAAACATTATTCCAATTTAAAGACTGGTTTTCTTGCTAGCAACAATTATCACTTGGAAACCCAAGTATAAGTTGCTCCTGGGGTGAAAGAAACAATTTCTGTTTCTAACCTTTCTTTACAGGGCGCCTAACTGCACTGTGAAAAGAAAGAATGGCTTTTATTTCCTCTCAGTTGCTGTGAGCCGCCTCCCCTGCTCAACAGCTCCTCTCAGCCTGTGGAGACTCTTCACCTCGCACTCCTGCCGAGTGAAATATCCCAGGTCGTGGCGGGAAGTCTTTCTGCAGTTAATTAAACAAGCTGGCCCTCCAGCCTTTAAAGATCCACGTGCTACGTAAGCCGAACATCTTCAGTCAAGTAAAATCTAAGTGGGGAAGCCAATCTTTGCGGCGTGTTAATGCTTCAGGAACTGTGCACTTAGACCGAAGGCTTTTTCAATTCATTTTGCCATCGTCATAACAACTATCGATGGTTGCTGCTGTGCTTGGTGGATTGGAGCTGTTGAGTTTTCTCTGAAGGTACCCCCACCCCCACCCCGCCCCGCCCCCTGTGGGGACTTCTTGGAAATGCTGATTTCCTTTGAGTGGCCCACAAAGTGCACTCACCTACTGAAGCACGGGCACTCATTGACCAGGAATACTTGTCATTCAGGTTCTGCTGGTCTGTGATAAACACAAGCCCAGAAGGCCAGCCAGCACAGCATGCCAGGACCTCACAGGGTTTCTTGCTTATTATTTAAAATGTTTCTCTCTGCTCTGCAAATGAGTTATATACAAGCCATCTTTTTTTTTCCCTAAATAAAACAAATTGTTCTTCTGAGCTAGTGAGTATAAGATCTACTAAATGGAATAGTTCAAAACGTTCGAAATCATGCTTCCTTTGCAAGGCAGGACCATTCAATATATTATCTCCCCAGACTTCCAGGGAAAAGTGGAATGACAAAGCTCTAACAAAATCAGCTCATTTATTTAGCTAATGTGTTTTGAGTTCTGCGAAGTGCTGGGTACAGAAATCAGGTGAAGTAACATTAAAATTGAAAATGACAAGATTTCCATAAGACCCATCCTTATATATGGAGTCATGTCTTGCATTACTAAGCTCTCTTATTTATAGATTGAGAAGAAATTAGGACCCTGCCCGTCCAGGAATTATAATGATCACATGCTGAGAACATGCTCACAAAATGTCATGTGCATCATCTCATCCCTGTGCCTACTGCCTACCTCCCCTACCCAAGAGCATCCACATCTTCATCAGCACCATCATCACTTCTGCTGCCTTAGACACCCATGAAGGAGGTATTTACTGAAGGGAGTTTATGTTTGTAAAGGAGTAGGGTCAGGAAAACTGGGCAGAGAGGAAAACAAACCTCTGATGAGACCTTCATGAGTAACATAGCTTGTTTCTCTGATGAAACTGACAAAAGAAGGAAGAGTACCTATTGGCCAATGAGAAGTTCATCATGGTGGAGAGTCATGATAGGAGGAACATGGCAGCTGGTCACATTATATCCATTGTCAGGTAGGTGGGAGGGAGGGAGGGAGGGAGGGGGAGAGAGAGAGAGAGAGAGAGAGACAGACAGACAGACAGACACAGAGTGAGGCAGAGGGGGAGAGGAAGACAGAGAGAGCAAAGAGAGAAGAGAGACAGAGGGGGGCAGGGAGACAGACAGATAGGGGGGAAGACAGGGAGGAGAGAGAGAGAGAGAGAGAGAGAGAGAGAGAGAGAGAGAGAGAGAGAGAGAGAGAGAGAGAGAGAGAGAGAGAGAGAGAGATTATGCTGGTGCTATAGACCACATTTTCCTACTTCAATTAACTCAGTTCAGATGAGCTCTCATTGAGTTACCAGGGGCTTCTCTCCTAGGTGGTCCTAGACAGCAGCAAGCTAACAAACAATACTAACCTCACAGTTTTAACAGAGGCAGTTGGGGGCTGAGATGACCCTTCCAGTTTGTCCAAAATCCCCATGCAATTGGATAAGTAAACCCCCTTGTTCTGAAGGGAAGATATGGGAGCTGGACGTATCCACTAATGTCATAAATACACTCTGGGCCTTGGCACACCTTGAGGCAGTCCGTAAGGGCACACAATCATTTTATTTCCTTTCCATATCACAAGAAGAAAGAAAAGACACCATTGTCAAAGTAGGAAGTACCCCTGAAGGATCACAAGAGGCCTTGAGTCTACGATCTGCTGAAGTGGTCCAGAGGCACGGGCTGTACACTGATGCCCTCAAACTCTCCCACCTCCATACTACTTGCACTCCAGCTTCCATTCTGTGTATTAAATGAGAGATTCCCAGGGAAGGAGAGGCTCAGTTGGTTAAAGTGCCACTTTGCGATTGAGCTCTCTGCAGCAACTCTGTCAAACATGATCCAGCCCCAACTTGGCTGACCAAGCCCTGTAAAGATATATTCTCTGCATCCTTAACCTGCCGTGGCTGAATCTACTTTCCCAGTGTGGATTTTACCTTTGTTCCCAACTATGTCTGTTCTTAAACTGTGACAATCATGCCATGGGCTTTCTAACCCATGTAGGAAGAATTTGACAACAACTGTCTTTCATGCTCTTGGACCTCTTTCTCTAGATGGTTTCACACACACACACACACACATACACACACACACACACACACACACTTAATAAAAATATTGGCCAGAATGACACAAAACTTTGAGGAAAATTATTTTAAAGTAAAAAGAAACTGATATGAGGAGGGAGGAGTGAATTAGATGCTTGGATAAAGCAGACGGAGCGCTCTGCTCACCAAGTGAAAGAGAGACGAGATGTTTTATAAGCTACACTGTTGGTTTTTGGTGTGCAGTATTTATAAAATGTGAACACCTACTCAAAGCTCATGCATTGCCTTAAAATAGCCCTGAAGATATAGCATAAAGAATATCAGCTGTCTTTCATTATCAGCCAATGATCTAGTCAATTCATGGCTCCATACAAGCCAGAATTGTGTTTCCACTCAACTTTTAAACAGATTAAAACAAATAATCTGATTTTCAGACTCAGATCTCCGGTGGAAATGACTTCATTGATCTGACTGGGAGGAGGATGAGGAGGGTAACATTCCTACATTGTTTGTCTTTGAGTTCAAGATCAAAGGTCAGATTTCCTTCATTTTCTCAAGGGTTGTCAACCCCAGCTCTGGTAGAGTCTTAAGAGTCACCATGGTAATCAGAAATCATTTGATTATGTCCACATTGGTCTTTTTTTTTTTCATATTAAGGCTCACCTCTTCATTTTCCACATTCCTTTCTATTTCCTTGGTGATTACCATTCATCCAGATGTAGCAGATTGAAAGATATTTAAGAAAATGGTGAGATGAATCAGACAATATTTTGTCCATCCAGCTGCTTTAGGGTCATAATTTAGAGAAAGAGTCACTATGTGACTTATTAGAAATTACCCAGTAAGGAAATCTATACAGTCCCTATGCAGAAGCAAGAGAGCTAGCACACATACAATACTTTCAGGGTGATGCAAGTTTTTTATTTGCTTTTGTGTATTTGTTTTGCTTGGCCAGTACTTTATCAATGAACTACATCTCTAGCTCCTGGGTTTTTGAGACAGGATCTCATTGTACCCTGGAACGAGCTATGCAACCCAGGCTGACCTTGAACTTGCTGTCTTTCCAGTGCAACCTTCCTAAGGCTATGATTATAGGTGCCTATGTGCCATGTGCCATTGCCTCCTTGAATAGACACACTTTTAACCAAATAGCTCTAGACTTGCCTACCACTTGACTTCAGTCTGCAATCACGGAAGTTAGGAAGGAAGCAGGTGAATACACATCGCCATAAACACTGAAGAACTTGAGGCAAGGTCTTCAAATGTGTTGAAAAAGATCTCCTTTTGATCTCTAAAGTGTAACCCAGTCTGGCTTAGGGGCTGGCTTCTCAGGAGAAAGGAAAAGTGCGTGAAGCATAAAGGTGACAGTCTCAGGCCTGGGTTCTCACTGGTACTAACCTGCTTTGAAGGTCTGATCTGACTGTCTTAGCTTGCCACCGTTCACGGGGGTTGCATGGTTAATTATTTACCTTCCTCGCTGGTCTCCTCGGATTCTTTTCTTATCAAGTTGCTCTGTCTGAACTCCAAACAAACAACCTCCCTGGGGAAATGAGTGCTTTCACTAAACTGGGTTTCTGTAACATTGGTGGACCGGTTTTGTTCCTGTTCATTCTCTCATGGTCTCTCATGGTCTTTCTTGTTCTCAGTAACCAGGAGTAGGTCAGGGATCACTACTGTAGCTGTGTGGGTGTTTGTGGTTTATTGGGCCCTGCTTCTTTTTGATTTTTTTTTTTTTTTTTTTTTTTTTTTTTTTTTTTGAGTTTATTTTTTTAATCTCCTACTTATTTTAAGTGCCGTTGTGACTCTCCACTCCATAGAACCTTTCAGATTTCACTTGATAAAGAAACCTCTTTGTTCTGTTCCCCCAAGGTTTTCTGCCGTTTGAGGATTTGGATCTCTGCCTCTGAAATGGGCTTAGCACACTCATCTCGACCTTGAGTGATTTCATAATTAAAAACAATTAGACAGCCAAGTTAGTATTTTGGGCTTTTCTCTTCTTTCCTCCAAGACTCCCACAGGAGCAGATTGCTCTGGCCAAATGTGGCAGAAGAAGAGTGAGTAGGTGGGGGAGGGGGTGGCAGTGGAGGGGAGTCAGTCCAGCAGTGACTCCATTTCTTCACTAACTGTCAGTCTGAGTTCTAAATAAAGCTTATCACTCTAAAGCTCTTGTCTCTTAAAGGTCTTGGGCAGTATATCTATGTAGGGTATTTCAAATCATTTTGGGAAAGAAAAGAGATTCTAGAAATGAAACAGAAAATGATGGCACCCAGATGGGTTGTCTGATGCCATATATTGAGTGAGGAGTCTTCTTGCCTTCTTCATATGGCAAGCCAATCACCATATAAAGGACCCAATTGAGAACTTAAGAACTGCCTGCCCACAAGAGTCACCAAGACAGTACCCACCTTCAAGGGAGTGGAGGAAGCCAGAGTGGATGAAGTCCTGAGTGGGCATGTGCTGTTGACCCAGATGCAGCCATGTTAAAGACCAATGCCTCTCAGTACCATGGGTGTGTGTGTGGTGGTTTGAATATGCTTGACTCAGGAAGTGGCACTATTAGGAGATGTGGCCTTGTTGGAGTAGGTATGACCTTGTTGGAAGAAGTATGTCACTGTGGGGTGGGCTTTGAGACCCTCTTCCTAGCCACATGGGAGTCCGTCTTTTCTTAGCAGACTTCAAATGAAGATGTAGAACTCTCGGCTCATCCTGTAACACGCCTTGCTGATAATGGACTGAACCTCTGAACCTGTAACCCAGTTCCAACTAATTGTTGTCCTCTGTAAGAGATGCCATGGTGGTCAAGGTGTCTCTTTGCAGCAGTGTAACCCTAAGACAGCTTGTAAAGTCTTTCCCAGGGGAAGCTCAGAGGGATGGAAGTCTTCCTCTGCGAAGTCTAAGTGTGAATTCTGACAGTCTGTAGAAAACACTCACTACTATTGAGATTTTTGTTTTTTGCTTTTATTGTAATGCCAAATACTGCCCCCCCCCAAGGACTGATTGCCCCCAGGGGTAAGAGAGTCTTCTGGTACCCAAGTGACATATCCAGTGACCTGTCCTCCAATTACCCCTGGTTGGTGAATAAGGATGTCTATAGCCTATAGCCAGACAGAATTGAGATAGGCAGGGTCTGGGGTTCCCCAGGGTTGGGGTCTGGGGAGACCCACGAGAGGAGAGAGAAGGTGGAGAGAGGAGAAAGATACCATGGGTAGGTGAGCCCCATGAAGGCTAATCAAATGGAGTTAAGAACTGTCCAGATGGAACATGGCAAACTAGAAAATGAGGTTAATGATGGGAAAATAGATTCTAACAGCATAGAGGGCAGATATCTTCCCAGCTATGACACTGATTAAGGGTTGTAAATATAAAGGTTGTGTGTCCTTAATCCCCAGATAAAGTTCCCAACTGAATGATCAAAGGCAGGGTGGAAGCCCCTGATTGAGATGAAAGAATTTTGACAACACAGTAGAGCTTTCCCCCCCCACAGCCAAATGTTTATGGCCTGAAGACAGCTTTCCTGAAAAGGCTGCTCTAACCCAGGTTAGCTAAATATCCCTCTTTGATTCAGCTGCGTGCAGTAACCCCACATCCCTGTTCAACTGTATAGAATAAATACTATGGGCTTCTGGAGGCTGTGACTTCTCCATCTGAGATCCCAGATTTTCTGTGTCCATGTTTCTGTCTGTCCATGTATTTTGTCTTTTCTTTGTTCCCTCATCGTCCCACTCAAGTAGAGTCTCTGGAACTGTGCAAGGGCTTGGCACCCACCCTCAAGGAATGGTAGTCTAGACTAGGAACATGATACTCTTGAATCCCCTCTCCACTCACTCTGTGATACTGTTAGTGTTTTTAAAAGTCCATTCCCTGGGCTTGGCACAGTGGTCTCCCCTGTAATCCTAGCACTCTGGTGGCTGAGCTAGGAGAATTGTGGGTTCAAAGGCAGGCTGGACTATACAGCAACATCCTGTTCCAACGCACGAAAGAAAACAAATAGGGAAACATACTCCTTGTTTTTCTAACTAGGGCCAAGTTGAGTCAGACTGAAGTTGGCAAGGCCTCAACACTCACATTTCTACATTAGCATCAAGAGCAGTGCCTTGCTAACACAATGGCCGATTAAATAATGCCCTCAAAAAGAAGATGTCACCACTGTGTTCAGCATACACCAATGGCTCAGTACATGCTGTGATTATCACCCATGCTCCCTGTTCATAAATATTCCCTACCATGTCATGAAAAAGAAAAAAATGGATACATTTAAAACTTATGAATATTTGTTCTCTTCATATTAACTCTTTGCAATGTGTTCACTTAAGACTTGCTAGTTTCTATCAAATGCACCATTTTAGATGCAGTTATTCCTTTACTCACAATCCAAGCAGGTAGTGAGACTTCAAACTCATAGAAATACTGTGTATATCTACATATACATATGTGATAATGAACATATTATACATATATATGCCTATGTTACATATAAGTGTATTGTATTCTTAAATTTTAGGATGTGTCTTTGCTTAAGAGACTCACACTCTGTGTATATAAATAGTTAAAGCAGCAATTCACCCAGATGAACTCTAGTGAAATGATCATACAATTCCATTTACCTACTTCATCTCTGCCCATTTTGGATGCTTATAGATGAAGTTGCTCCCACATATTTTGCTTTAGAAGTTTTTTTTTAAAAAAATGGATTTTGGCAAATAAGAGGAAGAGTGTTTATGGTAAAGCCACAATTCATTTCGGTTTGTATGTATCAAAACACCATCCAAGAAGAGTTGGTGACAAAGAACTATTCCATTTCTTAATTTCATTTTATGTTTGTGCCTTCGTTTTATATTTATCCCAAGCTTAGAATGGTCTTATTTGTCCAGGTGTGACGATATTTTTGCAGAAGATTGACCCAGAAGCACATTTGCTTATGATTGCCCTTGTAACCTTTCTTGTAATAACTGAATTCGTTCCAAGCAGTCTTGTGGGGGATAATGGGCATCTTCTCCATTAAAGTTTCTGAGAATTTGTCAATCATTTTTCAAATCTAAAGATGGGAGCCACTGCTCAACAAATCATAAATCATTAGCCTGAATTCACATGCCAGGGTGAAGGCTAACCCTGTCTTGAGACTCCTTCAATAAAACTATTTCTGTCTCAAAAAGAGAGTTCAGCAGAATGTATAGCTACAAGATCTTTCCTCTCTGGCTGGGACCAAGCTTGAAAAGCACTCTGGTACCTAGTTGGACCATGGGTTTCGCGTGATGCCTTCCTCATCTGTATTCCTAAAATGACTGATTCTAGAAAACAAAGTGGAAGTTATTCATGGAGGATGAGGTCATCACTTTATCCTTATCACGTTGTTTGACCATAACTACCAGTCACATCATGCCCAAGCAATGTGAGCACATCAGTTTGGCACAGTAATAATAGCAAGCTGATAAGTAACCCATCAGCTTCTCCATAGCATTCTTCCTGTGGGTAGGTCACTGTCCCTTTTTTGTTCCTCGGAGCCCAACAATGGCTTTGCCTTCTAGAATGGTATTTCAAATCAAATAAATAGTGCATGTTCACTATGATTATCACCTTGTAATACCTTGTTTCTTTGTCTCCCTAATGAAAACTATTCCAAATGTAAGAAATTAAGCAGCTGGTGCCCTCAAACCCAATAATTAATACGTATCCTTAATGTGTTTTGTAAATAGAGTGGATGGAAGAGAAATAGTTTGTATAATACATTACAAATATGTATAAAATATACAAAATATAAATAGATGCTCAGTTTATAACTTTGTAGCTAGAGCCTACATCATACTACTTCACATGTAAAATAAGAATTTTAACATCTGCTTCATGTTTTTCTGGCCATGATTTATACAGAGGATTCAATTCAGGTAATAGCTCACTAATTCTCATGTAATCTTTATTTCAATTAATAAAGAACTAAAATATAATAAAATGCAACACTTGATGCTAACTAACTAAAGGCTATGCGTGTCCTCTATCTGATTGACAACTCGAGGAGTGTGAGGTCTGTGTC
The DNA here is from genome assembly GCF_900095145.1 of Mus pahari. Taxonomy (NCBI): domain Eukaryota; kingdom Metazoa; phylum Chordata; class Mammalia; order Rodentia; family Muridae; genus Mus; species Mus pahari. The sequence goes on along the minus strand of NC_034608.1, from coordinate 61,813,862 downwards.
AAGTAGCATGGCTCCCGGCACAGAGCATGCTCAACAAATAGTTCTAGAAGTAACCCACGTGTGGGGTAAACACAAGTTATGACAATGGAACGAAGAACTGACAACTATTCAGATAATAAAATAATGGCTAACCAGGTTTTACAACAATTATATTAATTTATGACACATTAGTGAGATAAAGCATATACTTGGTCACATAAGGAAAAATAAATACATGTTACTCTCACCTGAGTATAATATGAACAATATTAAATATTTATTACACTTATCAGCCATTTGTGAGTAGGTCCTAAAGTGAGGACTATTCTTCAGGGTTTCAAAAATAGTGAATGTAAATAGTTCTCCTTAAATAATGCAACCTATTGATAGACCTTACAACAATTTAGCTCCATTGTAGAACCAGAATATACTTGATTTGGTTTGTACAGTATAAAACTTGCCATCTATTCCAGAAGCCACATTATTGTTTTTTAAGGCAATTTCCAAAGTACAGATGTTTTCCAAAGTCATAAAGTACACCCAATTTTCAGAGATGTCAAACATATCAGAAGATGTCCTCAAAAGTAATTTCCAATCCTCTTACAAATAAGATGGAATGAAATAAAACATACCCTTAAATAGAAAATTGTTGCTTAGCTGCAGAAAATTAAAATACCCTTTTATTTCAATGATATTCAAATTTTAACTGACCTATTTAGTAGAAAAGGGGACAAAACTACTTCTCATGTTTAAACAAACTTATGACATTTTTCACCCCCAGGGAATCTAAGCTACAGAAGGAAAATAATTTGATAACAGAATCCATCAGTAAAAATTCATTTCAGCATTGCTTGAAAAAAGAAGGGATGGAAAGATTTAAAATTTTGTTGTTTGAGGTTTTTTTTTTTTTTTTTTTTGCCAAATTCGAGCATGATTTTTTTTCCCCCAGTGGTGTTCAACTAACGAATAACAAGTAAAGGGAAAAAGTGTGGGCTGCTTTCTCTCCCAGCAATCATCACAAGATACCAGAGCCAACTTTCATATTTAACTATATATATGTGTGTGCAAAAAGCTAAAATTATGTAAACCTAAGTAAGCTTGTTTCTTTCAAAAGATGTCCAAAGAAATAAGAAATTTATGCAGATGGTTGACATTGACAGAGATCATCAAACCACTTTTTCCTGGAGAAATCCATGTCCAGACAAACCCCACTGGGTGCCTCAGCGCTCCCCACCAACTGCTATTCCATTTCTTCATAGGCAGGGCTGGGCCAGGGAAGCTGAACTTCAACCATGCTCTTGAAACGTTTTACGTGGGCACTTGGGTGTGTGCTACTTTTCATGGGGCGTCACTGACTTCAAAACTCTTCCGTTGGATAATTTTTAAAGCATTTCAAAACACCCCCAGATGAAAAGCATGAGAGAGAGAGAGAGACAGAGACAGAAACAGAGACAGGCTGAGACTCTTCATAGAGTCCTTTATCAAATGCGAGTGCGTTGAAAGGAAACATATACTCGGTTACCGTGCTTGACCATTTCAGCAGATTTCACTTTAAGCAGGCTGAAGTAGGCAATCTGTCACAGAACGTAGCCGCTAATATATGCAACATAGCATTTCAAGATTGATCCATATAAATACGATCCTTTCAGAGGTATGGAAATACTTTTTAAAAGCATTCTCTTCGAGACGGGGGGTTGGGGGGAGGAGGAATGGGATGAGGATCTGTGGGAGGGATGACTGGGTTTGGGGGGGTCATGGCTGGATCATAAATAAATAAAACAAATAAAAATATATTTTAAAACTATAATTGTTTAGTCAGTTAATTAGCATAAGATCATTGGAATATAAAATTGCAATATAAAGTACATGGTAATCAATCACTTAGATTGATCAAGATTACATAGACTGTCTCCCAGGGGTATTGCAGCTTCTGCTTTCTGTTTCTTCACCCACTGTCTTCCTGTGTAGCTCAGGCTAGCCTTGAACTATTTTGATCCCCTAGCCAGACTCACCCTCCTGAGTGGTGGGATTATAGGGGAGAGCCATGACAGCTGGCTATTACATGTCATCTTTAATATTAAAAAACAATTCTTTGATAAAGAAAAAAAAACAAAATTTACATTCCTTTGTGTTATTTTAAAGACATGCCACAGTCCCTTCCTTATGAATTAGTCATTTTTAATTTGGAAATGATCCCTAATAGCTCATCATTTTTTTTTACAAGCCTATACAACATAGGTATTTTTGTGGGATTCCCACAATTTCCCTTTTGAGATTATTACTAAAACGTGATATATTTGAAAGGGTTGGAGTACTTATAATTTGTGAAATCCGCATGTATCCAGTGTTTCCTCCCTTTCCTTCAGCTATGGCATTGTAGAATGTGTATAGGGCTCCAACTCTGCACATTGGAGGTCTGCTTATTCCCATTCATCCCCATAGTCCTCAGGTCTCGGCTGTAGTGGTCTCAGCTGGAATTCTGCTCCATTCCTGTGACTGTAAAACCATAACAATGCCCCTGCCTTGCCAACTTCTGACCCCACAGGCTGGCTGCCTCCACCTTCTGGGGGCAGGCAAGACTACTATCATGCCCAGTGGAGTTTCAGTTATGGCAATTTGCCACCTAGGTCTGGCACAACTCATGCCACAGAGGTCTTGGTTTCCTCAGAGACTTCCTTACAGTAAAAATCTGGAATGTGCGAAAATTCATCATGACCACTGCATAACAGTGAGGTGAAGCTTTAAGGTTTACAGCTTCATTCCATTTTCTTTACTTTCTATTTATTATGACATTTTAACTTATGTGTAGATGTGTACTGCATGGGTTTATGTGCATCTCATGCATCCTGTAGCCTGTAGAGGCCAGAGATGGTGTTGAATCACCTAGCGCTGGAGTTACATGGTGGTTGCGAGCCACCATGTGGGTGCTGGGAACCAAACCAACGTCCTTTGTAAGAGCAGCAAGTGTTCTTACAAGACATCACTTACACTCTGCCTTTTAGGCACAGACTGGATCTGCAAGGTCTTAATGCCACATGATGTTATTTTGCAAGATATGGGAGAACATTCAACTCAAATGCTACACAGTCTCTCTGAGAGAGATTCTGAAATGGCAAAAAAAAGTGTGCTTGCTTATGAGAAAGAATTCAAAAACTGCCAGAAAGTAGTCGAACCCAATGTCAAATAAACATGGCATAGTCGAATACAAACTCTTTGGTTTAATTTGCCACACACAAGCTCAAGGCAGAGAAAGAGGACATTCGAATAAGATGCTAAGGCTCTCCGAATGAGTCTCTGAAAGTGGCAAAACATGATCTTGAAGATGTTAACTTTAGAGAAGAGATGACATATTCCTAGAACTTTTTCTTCTTTTACGAAGTTTATAGTCGGGCAAACTCTTATAATTCTATAGTTGGACAGACTCTTACGATCTGAATGGCAGCACTGCTTTGGGGAGGGTCCTATTTAATTGTAGGATGGGCATTAGAAAAAGTCAAGGAGGGGGGAAAGGAAGAGAGTAAGGTTAGGTACTTTTTAGTTGCTGGGACAAAACACCAGGACCAAAGTAACTTATAAGAGAAAGCGTTTGCATTGCGGCTCATGGTTCTGGAGGGCAAGATAGAGGTCAGGACATCGCAGCAAAAAGCAGGGCAAGACGCAGTTGGGCGTCGTGCTTTAGTGGTAGCTGAGAGCCTGCATCATGATCCATAAGAATAAGGCAAAGAGAGCTAGCAAGATGCTGCTGAAGAAGGACAAAGCACCAGGTCTTTCTTCCCACGCCACGCCACACCATGCCACGCTACGTCTCGCCATGCCTCGCCACGCCACGCCACGCCACGCCACGCCACGCCATGCCAAGCCACGCCACGCCACGGCATTTACACTCATAGGCGACGAAAAGCATTGGGGCCTCGTGAGCTTGGGAACAAGAGAGAGTTATATATATTTCTGGCACATTAACAACGCAGGATGAAGAGGAGCCTGCCAGTCAGGCTGTGGCAGAGGACAGTGTCCCATTTTATGGAGGACAGACAACGGAGATATGGAGAGACTAAGACTTGAATCGAAACAAGTGAACTTCATCATAGATTGGGAGAAGGTGAGCTTACGAGTTGGGTTGTTAGTGTCTCTCCTTTCTCTCTTCTCTTTCCTTTCTTTCCTCTCTCTCCCCTCTCTTTCTCTTTCCTTCCTCAGAGGTAGCTGGGGTCCTGAGCTAATGGGTTATTTCTCCTTGGCAAGCAGGATCTCATGTCAGATTTCTGCTCTGAAAAGAACTCATGAAAGACAGGAAAATGGAAAAGGAAGAACCCCCGTTATTACTCAGCAGCGATGAGTAAGCAAATGAGTATTGGTAATTGGCAGGATGGGCTTCTGCCAGGACTACTGCAAAACCCCTTGAGAATCTGTGGTGCGATGGACAGCTGAGGTCTTTGGCAGAAGTTCATCAGAATTCCTAAAATGTGTTTTCCTAATCGCTGGCAGTGGTGTGCCTGGCCTCTGCTGCTTTTGTGCTTACAGTAGATTGCAGAATTTCCTAATTCCCTGTGTTAAATCATTTTCTGATTGAAAAGTCTTGTGCGTGGCTCAGAAGTAGGGAGCTGGTTCAACATCTGTAAGGCCTGAAGTTGATTATCAGCCCACCAGAGGGAAGGAGGTGTGGAGGGATAGAGCCGGAGGGAAAGAGGGAAGGAGGAGGCACACACACACACACACACACACACACACACACAGAGAGAGAGAGAGAGAGAGAGAGAGAGAGAGAGAGAGAGAGAGAGAGAGTTAGTTTAGAATGGTTTCCATTTCATTGCTGGAATAAGACAATACTAGGTTTTTATATTCAGTAACCAAGTGGACAGAAAATTAGAGATTTCGCCCATTCAGCATTCATTATTTGTTAAACATCTACTGTGAGTTCAGGCATTGGAATCAGAAACAGAGTTACAGTCACAATGGCAATCTCCTGCCCTCAACGAAGGCTTAGTTTCTAGAGATAAAAATAACATAATAAACTAATGCTTAAATGTCAGAGAGTAATGCTAGGAAGAAAATAACAGAAGATCAGATGAAGGAAAACATATAAGTATGACCTAGATTGAGTAGAGGAGAAAGCCTGCTAAGGAGGTCACATTTGATCCTGAAAGACCCACACAACAAGGGACAAGAAGGGAAGTAGAGAGAAATATCATGGAAGGTCTGCTTGGCTCTGGTTCAATACTTGAAATAAGACATGAGGACATTTAACCAACTGGCAATATAATTAGATTCAGACTTTAAAAAAAATATACCAGAGAAACAGGCTCTGTAGCAAATGGAAAAGTAGTGATTTGGGGTGAATGATGTGCCACTCAGACCTAATGTCAGCATGGAGCTGGACAAAAGTGTCCTTTAGGAAAGACCTAGCTTTCAGTAAGGAATGAGGGGGGAGTCTGTTCACAAGTAAGATATCAAAGCCAGAAGTCTATGAGTCAACAAGGGATCTGCGACTACGCATGACACACCCAATAAGGGCAGCTGGAAGAAGAGGCACCTACCATGTCAGGAGGAGAGCAGCGAGAATTTGGTTTGGGACTACAAAAGTCAGGAGTGTTTCGTCGTGGGCAAATTAAACAGGAGCTAAAGCATGACTGGTTGAAAGCAGGAAAAGATTTCTGGGTTTGGAATTCTTGTTTATTATTCTATCAGATCTCCTCAGCAAGGCAACAGGGAGAGAACAGGACCCCCAGGTGGGAACGAAAGACCCTTCGCTGCCTCCATTCACAGAGAACAAGCTATCTACAAAGGATATCTCAGAGAATACTCAAGCACTCTGAGAGATAATGCCTGAGTTTAATAAGATTGCAGGATGTATACTGAATGCGTATAAATGCACCATAAGTGTGCATAATAGCAATAGGCAACTGAAAATAAAAGTATCAGTTGCAGTCACACCCAAAAGTAAATACCCAGAGATGAATTTAAAATTCATTCTATTCCAAGTTTTATATAATTAAAACTAAGTTATTAAGCAAGGTGGTTCACACAGGGCTCAGGAAGACACAACAAACAAAGCCAAAATAAAACCAAAAAAACCCAACCAAACCAAAACAATCCCCCAACAACTAAGTTATTTATTATAGCTTAAAAGTGTGTATTAAAGACACTAACGCAGACATACATGAGTGGGGAGGTATATCAGGTTCATGGATAAGATAATTAGTTGACTTTAAGATATCTATTTTCTCCAAACAAATCTAGGCTCAGTGTAATAAGATACAATAAAAAAAAGGTCTATTTCTACCAACATGCCAACAAGCTATCTTGAGAGATTGAGTTGATTCTAAATCTGTGTGGAAAATCAAAGGAAATAGAATAGCCTTAACGAATTTAGAAAAAGAAGATCAAAGTTAAGGGAGCATGTAATCTGATGTCAAAAGTTACTATAACGCTGCTCTATTTGGGGGTAGGGGGGTGGCTCAGTGGGTACACACTTGCTATGCAGAGCTCATGTTCCCAGAAACCCTGGAGAGCTGGGAGCAGTAGCTGCTCCCTATGTTCTGGCTTACGTTCTGTTGCTGAGATAAAACAATCTGACCCAAACCTACTTACAGGAAGAAAGGCTGAGTTCATCTTAAAGTCCCAGGTCACCATGATCATTGAGGGAAGTGGAGGCAGGAACTCAAGGCAGGAACCACGTTGAAATTGTGCCTGCTGCTTGGCTCTTCAGCTTACTCTTAGCTAGATTTCTTACCTAACCCAGGACCACCTGCTTAGGGATGGTGGAACACACAGTGGGAAGAGGTCTCCAGCCTCGATTAATAATCAAGATAGTTCCCTACAGACAGGCCCACGAGCTCATCTGATCTAGGCAACTCCATGATCAAGGCTTTGTTCCCGGATGACTGTAGTCTGTGTTGGCTTTAATTGTCTACTTTCAAGGGTGTATGATAACAAAAAACTTAAACATTCTAGAAAAGGGGAAAAAAATCTAGTTTGGGGTATAAATGGTTATGAGGCTGTTTTTATAGAGCAATAAAATGTTCTAATCTTTCTATGCTAGAAGTTTTATGATTTAATCAAATTTCAAATTTTACATCTACATTTCAAAAGAATGAATGTTTATAAATTACATGTTTATTATTTTGTATGCTTGTTTTATTATTGTGGTAGTGTCTCATTTAGTAGTCCAGTCTACATTCTAACTGTTTCCATGGCCAAAGGTGACCTTAAATTTGTACCCTCCGGCACCATACCTGGTTTATATCATACTAGAAATCCAACCCCCTGGGCTTCTTGAATGCTAGGCAGGTACTCTACCAACTGCACCACAACGCCATCACCTAAGTATGCGACTATAAACCTGACTTTAGCACTTTATTTGTTTGCTTTTGGGTTTTCTCTGTGTAGCCTTGGCTGTCCTGAAATTCACTCTGTAGGCCAGGCTGCCCTCGAACTCAGGGATCCGCCTGCTTCTGCCATCCTGGATGGTGCTGGATAAACTTTAAAATGACTAAGATCAAGGCACGAACGCCTGAGGGATCTTCCTGACAGCAATTTCCCTGGTAAAGCCTAAGGCAAAACGATGATAATAGCACACAGTCAATGAGGCAGAAAGCAAGGCGGAGGAAGGATGAGGCCGCTGCTGATGAGACGGCCATTTATCTAACTCAGTGCTCAAACTCAGGAACATTTGGGAGAGAGAGAGCAGAGGAGGATGTTGCTGAGGATGAGTCAGAATCTCCAAAAGCACTTGTGTTTAATGCTTTTATTTATGATATTTAATTTTGAGTATATATATATATATATATATATATATATATATATATATATATATCCTACAAGTGTAATAAAAACTAGGAAAAGTAAGACTGGGCAAACTTTTATTGTAGGATGACAACCAAGATATTGGAAAGTAATTCATGGAAGGCCCCTGCTCCCAGGGATGCCTTTGTGTGGAAAGAATGACTGCAGGGATGCTTTAAAAAATAATAATAAAAGGGGATATGGACCAAAGCAACTAGACAAAGCTTATTCTATGAATTTACACTTATCTTCTGTTTGGTAATAGATGTAATATTGACAGTATTTTAATTTTCTTTTTTTTGTATTTTAATTTTCTACTGTGCTATATTTAAGACTTAATAATAATTTTTGGTGGGGGAAGGGATAAGAAATAAAACCTGAGGTTTGCTAGTTCTACCTAGCAAAGAAAAGGCTTTCTTTGCTGTTTGGGAGGAATGATTGAAGTTGGTTTCCCTCTGAAAACACCTGCATTATCTTTTGGATGGATGTACCAGTATCTCACTCTGCCTGGGATGGAGGTGGCTGCTGAGTGCCAAAATGTTGGTGCCATAAAATCAAGCCGCACACATGCGTCCTGGTGGACAATGTCCACTCAGATTCCGTTCTTGAAGGCTCTGTGGTCCCTGTGTCTGCATCAGCCAGACAGATCAACTCCTCCTTCATCTCTCCAAGTTCTAGCCAGATCCCCGCAGAATAATGAGGAGTGACTTATGATGGCATGTGTGACATTCCCTTCACTCCAATGCCCTTCCCAGGCTGCTGGACATAGCAGTGACAATTATAGTAACCTTGACTCCATACGGAATGTGACAACTTGAACCTTAGCAATGAGTCATTCCAGAGAAAGAATTTGTACACTAGCGCCTGAGCTGGTGACTAAGTTGTGGAAGCACTGGGCACCCATCTAAGGAGATTAGTTCATGAGGCAGAAATGGACTTCATAACAATGAGTAAAAAATTTTCAAATATCATTCTTTTGGTCTGAAAATATGTTTGTCCTAAGGACCAAACCTAGTACTGAACTAGCCTATTCAATTTACTACTCAGTGACATTCTCTGGTCCTCTGGTGACCTTTTGGATGGCTGTTCTCCGCAAACCGCAAATAGGCTGCCATTCATATGAGAGCTAACTGGATCTTTTGGAATCCCATAACTTACCATGTTCCTGAAAACTTGGGGAGTGGGGTGGTCTGGCATGGGTTCTAAATTCTCCAGAAAATTAAGAATGTCCTCATGACCCCCAAATCATAGTTTGCTGTTGTGTTATCTGCCAACTTCTATTAAATTCGGGGATTTAGTAGGAGTGACACTTTAAGTTTAAGGCTTAGACATCCTCAAAGTACATGAGGGGTGTGGTGGAATGGAGATGGAGAGGAGAATTTAGATTTCCTTTTCAGTCTCTCTCTCTCTCTCTCTCTCTCTCTCTCTCTCTCTCTCTCTCTCTCTCTCTCTCTCTCTCTCTCCCCTTCCTCTCCTCTCTCTCGTCCCCCTCTCCCCCCTCTTCTGTCCCCCCCTCTTCTCTCCTCTTTCCTCTCTCTCTTTCCTCTCTCCTCTCTTCCCCCTCTCTTTTTTCTCCCTCTCCCTTCTCTCTTTTATAAAGGCTCTAGGGTTGAGGCCAAGTACAATGGTTCTTGTGTGATTCAGGCCTTTATGAACACCGTTGGAGAAGGGCTGTAGCATGTGGGTACTGGTCAACCTACAAGAACCACTAAATGCCTTTAGCTATGGAACTATAATATTGTGGAACAGAAAGAGAAACGGGAGTGGCTGGCCAAGCAATGATTTAGACCTCATGAAATCCCATCATAACACACTGTCTTAAATTTTGTATTGCTAAATTGTTCATATAAATAACCACCATGATTCTGCATAAATTTATGAAAGATGAACTTGGAAAAAAAAACCTAGAAAAATAACCCTTGCATAAGTGAAAATTTTCATTGTTCAGAATCAAACCCAAAGTTTTCATGTCTGTTATAGGCATTCCTGAGGGGGGGAAAAATAAAAAAGCTTTTAAATATCTCATCTGACAATTAGGTGGCTTAGATGGGTACCTTAAGCTTAACCTTCATTTCTACAGTAAATATGTTCTAATCATTTTGAAGTTGCTTTGAGATTTTTAAAGATTTTTTTAGAGGAGCCGGAGGAACCTACCTTCTCGAGCATGCTTTCTGCTGTGGCTTCATCAAAGACACACACGATTGTGACATAGTTGTGGCACGGAGATGATTGTGACATGGTTGTGTCAGAGTGAAGAGACCACTGCAAGCTGGCCTAGAAAAAAAAAGCTTGTCGATCTTGGATAACCTTTGGGTCAACCTGATGGATTTAAAATAAGTAAGCTCTGTCCACGTCTATAGGAGGAGTTTCTAGATTAGGATGACTGAGGAGAGACGACACATTCCAAATGTGGGCAGCACTGTGGGCTGGTGTCTCGGACTAAGTAGAAAGAAAAAAAAAAAAAAGAAGAAGAAGAAGAACTGGGCAAGAGTGATCAGCGTTCTCTGCCTCATAGCATGTGAATGCAATGTGACCAGCTGCCTCAACTTTCTGATGGACTGAACCCCCAAAGTGTGAACCCAAATAAACCCTTCCTTCCTTGTACTGCTTTTTCAGGCATCTCCTTTCAGCAACATGATTAAGAACTGATACAGACAGTGGCCTCCACATGATATTGAGAGGACCGCTTGAGTGTTCCTTAAGAACGTGAGGTACCATCGCAGGACTCCATTAGGGTAGCCCTATCAGGCTGGCAGAGCATCTTCTTCCTACTCCAGATCTGCTTGAGGTCTTTGTACCTTGACATGCTTGTTGGTGACTCTGGATTCATTCCAGAGAACAAGAGCCCTCTATTGCTCTACTGTGGTTTCTGGCTTGAGATGTTGAAAGACTTTAGCCCATGGTATATTTGAAGTAGGATTTTTTTTTTTTCCCTTAATGGAAAACTCTTTCTCCATTATTTCAGTTCAAGGGACAAGGAGATGATTCATGAATTCAAAGTGTCGTTATGAATTGGCTGCTTAAGCTGTTGGTTAAGGGGGAATTAGTGTTTGCCTCTTTCCCTCAAACACACATATTTGAGATTCTGAAATGAAAATGCTTTGATGCAGTGTGGGGATAATTCGCTAATGGGCTCTAAAATTCCTTCTCCCAAATAAACCCACAAGTTCTTAAAATTAGTCTTTTTTTATTCTATCTTTGTTTTTTTGATGCTTCACCTCTCTGTAGAGTAGCCCAGCATGCCATGCCTCCCTGGGGGCAGGCCTAGGCCTTCATCTATATGATAAACTATCAGTGGGCCATTATTTCAATTCTGATGAATGTTAAAATATAAAAGGGCCTGGTTCCATCTGGCTCTCTTCACAGGGGACTGAGAGATGGTGATGGCCAGACCACTTAATTTCTATCAAGACCAAAAAAAGAAATAAAGAGCAGATCTAGATTGCCAGGAAACAGAAGCCAGGCATTTGGTTGTTAAAATCACAAGAACAACTGGACGGCCAACACAGTCTTCTCTGAGGATTTCATTGTGGCTTTCTGATCCACACCCTTCATGGTCATTCCTACAATTGTACAAACCTAACATTCTCCACGATTGTGGCAATGCTAATTCATACTTGGTCTCTGGCTTCTGATGAAACAAAACCCTTTCATGATATAAATGGGAAGGAGAGGCAGACCTGATTTGAAGATCCCCATGAGACCTTTTTTTTTTTTTTTTTTCTCACAGGAATGACTGACTTTCCACTTCCTCTTCAAATCTGGGGGAATGCTAAACACGACTCTCATGTGGGATGCAGAGTTAGTGATGTCTGAGTTGGGAAAAATGTACACCTTGAGCCATCTGCTTGCCACCAGTCCTCAGAGCATCTTTCCGACGCTGAGAAGCCATGTTGGAACCTAAGATTTTGCTCCACTGACTTAACCCCAATGTTAAGAAGCTAACAATTTTTACAAGGAAGCTTCTGGAAGGAAAGAGAACAGTTTCTCCATCCATGTCAAAACTCAAGCAAATGTATTCATAGCTCTTTTATGTGTCATGATTGTCCTTCAGATAAATGTAATCCAAGAGATATCTCTATTTGTAGAAACAAAAAGAATAAAATAAAAAAGACTTATATAAGGTGACTCAGACCCAATAGGACATGCATGGTATGTACTCACCTATATGTGGATATTAGCCATAATACACAGGATAATCATGCTATAATCAACAAACTCAAAGAAGCTAAATAACAAGAAGAGCCCAAGGGAGGAATGGTGAGTCTTCTTCAGAAGGGGGAAAAATCAGAGTCAATGAAAGGAGGGTAGAGAGGGGAGGGGAAGATCACGTGTAGGGAGAGCACAGGATAGAGAATGGAGAGTGGCTTCGGGGGCAATCTCTAGGATGTGCCAGAGATTTGGGATATGGGGCGGTCCCAGAGGGTCTATGGAGCAACTCGAGCTGAGACTCCTAGCAGTGGGGTTATGGATACTAAAGTGACCATTTCCTGCAGCCAGATAGGACTTGCAGTGGAATGATAAGGACAGCAATCCATCCATAAAACCTTCTACCCAAAATGCACCCTGCCTGCAAGATGTGCAGGGGAAAAGGTAGAGCAGAGACTGAGGGAATGGCCAACCAATGACTGCCCTACATTGAGAACCATCCCATTGGTATGAACCAAGCCCTGACACTATTACTGTTACTCTGTTATGCTTGCAGACAGGAACCTAATATATCTGTCCTCTGAGAGGTTCCAAGCAGCAGCCAATGGAAAGAGATGCAGACTCACACCCAAGCATTAGATGGAACTTGGGAACTCTTACAGAAGAGTTGGGAGAAGAACTTAGGGACCCAAAGATGATAGGGACTCCACAGGAAGACCAACAGAGTCAACTAATCTGGACCCTTGGGGGCTCACAGAGACTGAATCACCGACATAAGAGCAAGCACCAGCTGAACCTAGGTCCCCTGCACACATACAGCAGAAGAGCAGCTTGGTCTTCAAGTGGGCTCCCCAACAACTGGAACTAGGGCTCTCCCTGAGCCTGTTGCCTGCCTGCCTGTGGATCCCACAACCCTAAATGGAAGCCTTGTCTGGCCTCAGTGGAGAAGATGCATCTAGTTCCGCAGTGACATGGGGTGTGTGTGTGTGTGTGTGTGTGTGTGTGTGTGTGCGCACACACACACACACACACACACACACACACACACGCACGTTTGTGTGTGGGAGTGACACCCAGAGGGGGCTTCCCCATCTCAAAAGAGAAGGGGAAGGTAGAATAGGGGGAGGATTTAAATGAGGGGGTACTAGGAGGAGAGGGGCTGACATGGTGATGTAAAGTGAATAAACAAATAAAAGACTTGATGACTTCATGTCATGAGTTATATTTTAAAACAAAAATATAACTTGCCTCATCTCCTTCGAGTAGCACTAATCATGTTCCAACTGCCTGTGCTCGAGACCGTCACACTTCATTGTATTTATACTCAGAACATGTGATAGTTAAATTCAGAGAGGGACTTGACTGCACTAAGAGATGCCCAGATGGCTGGTAAATCTTTTTGAAGATGCCTGTGAGGGTGTTTCTAAGATCAGCACTTGATTTAGTAGACTGGGTGAAGAAGACAGGACCTCGCCAGTGTGGGTGGGCAGCACCCATCTGTTCAGAGACTTGATATAGCAAAGGAGAAGTGTGGATTCACTTCTCTTTCTATGGGAGCATCTGTCTTCTGCTCTTGGACGTCACTCCTTGTTTTTAGGCCTTCAGACTCAGACTGACACCTATACTGATGGCATCCAGCATCCAGCAAATCATGAAATATCCTGGCCTTCGTAAGGCATCTATAGTGTGTGTGTGTGTGTGTGTGTGTGTGTGTGTGTGT
>NC_034608.1:61797643-61799895 GCF_900095145.1 Mus pahari | reverse complement strand
TTTTTTTTTTTTTAGTTTTTAAAAGAGATTCTCCTCTTCAAAGTTCCATTCAAGAAATATACTGTGATTATAAATGACCAGGCTTATCTGTAGTCACTTTCAGGAGATAACATCTCCATTTCTGAGGTGGATGAAGAGACAAGGGGAAAGGAAAGAATTGAGAAATTCCATCCAGAGAAACTTTGCCAGACTCTAATTGTATCTCACCTTTCTTTGGATGCCAGAAAATCTTCTAGAATATTCAGATGTTTTCTGCTAGTTTTGATGGGGTTTTAAGCTTTAAAATTAAGGCATTTTATATGCAGAGATGATGTGAAGATTCCATAAAGACTGAGAATAATGCCCTTGCATATTTATAAACATATTTAAATCATGTCATCATATGGACCATGTTCTGTTTACTTCCTTGAGGAAAACAAACAAACAAACAAACAAACACAAAAACAACCAGAGATTGTACATCTTTTCCAAGAACCACCTGCTTAAAATTCTCCAGGGCACAGTATTAATCTTATTGTGTCTCCATGCATCCAGTATTATATGAGCATTTAGTATTTTCAGGTAAATAACTGGCCACCACTCTCTGAAGGCTCATGGAGAACTAACTGTTTTTGGGTTTGTTCACATAGTAAATGTACTTGTAGCCACAGAACTCAACTATGAATACAGACATATTTCTTTCTTTTTTTTTTTTTTTTTTTGTCTAAAGACGCACACGGACATGCAAATGTGTCTATTTGGGATCACTTTCATGGTGGACTGGTGTTTATAATAGTGGAGCTCAGCACAGAACAAGCACTTTACCCAGAGAGCGCCAGGCTCCATTAACCACTTGAAATCCCTGGAGGGAAATGTCATTTCATTAGGAGGCCTCTTGGCTGCTAATCAAGGGCTTTCCATTTCCTTCAGCATATTGATTTGGGAACAACTTTTCCTTCACTGAAAAACAAACAGTTCAAGAAGCACTTTCTGCAGGCGCACGGTGAGAACCTGTTTTTCTTGGGTAAATCGAGACGTGGTAAGAATCACCTAGGACTCGAGCAGGATGAAAAGCCCGGTGTCTTCTCTCTGGTGAGGAGTCACTGAGTACACTGAATCCTTTACAAGTCTGAAAGCCATTAAAGCCCCCATCATACCTGAGCACTCTGTCTGTGGGGCTTGCAGAAGTGATGTGTATGCGGAATAACACCAGGCCAGCATTAAGACACCATTTGGACTTAGTCTTCTGCAGTAAATTCTAGTTGATATTAAAAGACATCCAGGCACCATTTTTGGTTGCTTGGTTGGTAGGATGACTCACACCACATTTTAATGTGCCTTTGTAATTGCAGGCACATAGTCAATACTTAGTAACCATAAGTGAAATATGAAACTCAGTGTGCAACACTGTAATGTTTGTCCAAATTTAGCTCTCCTTTAAAAAAAAAAAAAACAAAAACAAAGTTAAGTAAACACTAGGATATAAACCAGTGTGTGTCTCACATTAATTTCTACTACTTTTTAAATCTAACATCCACTTAAATCATCTTTTAAAAAACTGATTCTCAAAAAATTAAAATTAAAAATTTACTTTAATGAAAGTGTTTATTATTAATGTGTACACATATGTGCATGGGGTATGTGTGTCGGCTCTTGAAGATGCAAGAAGAGTGTGTCTGATCCTTTAGAGCTAAAGTTACAAGCAGTTGTGGGCCACTATATGTGGCTACTGGATATCGACGCAGGAATCATAAAGCTCTTAACCACTGAGTCATGTCTCTACCACGTACCTCATAGTTCTTAACCAGGGTGCTCTTAGTTTAGAATAAAAAGAAGTGTCATGCATCACAAAGATCATAGGACTCATGGCCAGGCTGGATTCGAACTCTGTTCTCTTCCACCTAACCACCTGATCTGGTCATGTTACTATCTCCATTGAGTTTTGCCTTCTCTGAAGATTCCCAATAATAGCATCTGAAAATTGACTATAGGTTAAGCTCCTTAGCCTGTGAGTTTCCACTTTCTCCAGTAAATTCCTAATCATACTAGCCTAAATTGTGGCAAAATAGAAAATAATTATGTGTTAATATCCTGATGCCATTGGTTGGCTTGTGGAATCTGTACAATAGAAGTGATTGTACACATTCCATCAGACTCCATACTTGTCCCGCCCTCTCATAGCCACAGGTAAAATTTTTGTAATCTTGGCAAAATTAAGAATTAATTAGGGAAGGCGAGCCATCTTTGCTCTGCTGCACTGCCGGGGAGAGTGC
>NC_034608.1:61777227-61788402 GCF_900095145.1 Mus pahari | reverse complement strand
CCCTGATATAGCTGTCTCTTGTGAGACTCTTGCCAGTTACTGGCAAATACAGAAGTGGACGCTCACAGTCATCTATTGGATGGAACACAAGGAGGAGCTAGAGGAAGCACCCAAGGAGCTGAAGGGATCTGCAACCCTATAGGAGGAACAACAATATGAACTAACCAGTACCCCCTGAGCTCGTGTCTCTAGCTGCATATGTAGCAGAGGATGGTCTAGTCAGCCATCGATGGGAGGAGAAGCCCTTGGTCTTGTGAAGATCATATGTCCCAGTACAGGTGAATAGCAGAGCCAGGAAGCAGGAGTGTGTGGGTTGGGGAGCAGGGTGGGGGGAGGATATAGGGGACTTTTGGGATAGCATTTGAAATGTATATGAAGAAAATATCTAATAAAAAAAGAATTTTTCTTAACTTTAGGGATTACCATTATTGTCCCCACCCCAAGATCCAGCACTATCATTTAAAACACCCTTGGATATGCATATTTCCCTTGGTGACCCTTCTCACATTTCCCCCTTTATATGTTAATAATAAAGATCCTGTGGTAAAAATCAAGTACTTAAAGCTTATTGGGAAGCATGGATTTCCATTGGACCTATTTCCTCCCCTCTGGGTCCATAAATTGTCTTTAGGCAGGGTCAACATGAAAACTGGTAGGTGGTAGACAAGCCCATAGTGAATCATTAAGGCAGACACAGACACAGACACAGACACAGCGGAAGGACTGTAAAGAAGCCAAGACCACTGTGATGAATAAGGTGAAAACATGCCATAAACAGAAAGGTAGACAATTCTACCTAAAGAGTTAATTTTGCTCTCTGGAAAGTATGGGTTAAATAGCCGAAATAAAAGAAAGCGATGATTTTCACGTTCTTTTCTTGTAACATGGGTCATTTACTTCTTATCATGAAAGCCAAAAGAAGGCTTCAGGCTTCAAGAGGAGTCTATGCAGCCCTTTCTGGTGATACTTGGAAGTAATTATTAGTTCTGGAAATTTAAACTTTTTCTAACTGATGAGATGAGTCTATTTATACCTTATAATGAATTCATAGTTTTGGTGAACCCAAGAAGATGAATGGGGATAAACATGAGAAACCAGGACAGTGAATTGTAATTAAAACAATAAATCAGCTTATCTTTATTGTCTACAGGAGGTTTCTCCCAAGACTTTAAAAAAAATACAGTACTGGCTGTAATAGGATTTTCGGAAAGACTGTAAAAATAGGATTTGTTAATGGGATGTTGTTTATTGCTATTCATATAGCTGGAAAGCAAACAAGTTCAGTGGCCATTTTACCCCCAAGAGAATATATATATATATATATATATATATATATATATATATATATCAGTGGCCATTTTACCCCCAAGAGAATATATATATATATATATATATATATATATATATATATATATATATATTTAGATTTTTTTCTTAACCTGTCAATCATCTCTGATAGATAGGCTAGAGGTTTCCCTCCACTTTAAAATCCCCTTTGTGTTGCTAGTACCTGAGACAAGGTTAGCCCAGAAAGGATAGGGACTAAATGGAACCACGAGGATGGGGGAGGGGACTAGAGGTAAAAAGAAACGTGGCGACTCCACAAAACCTCAGGTACTGCTGGCTGCTATTTCCAAGAACAGGTGCTCACAGATAATGAGCCAGTGATGAAGCAAATACTGTTAGTCATGCAGAAAGATGACAGAGAGGGGAAATGACATCTAGTCAGTAAAAATTTAACCATATGCTAAGGTACCTCTCATAATTTATTAACTATTTTTTTTTTCTCCCTTTGGAGGTTGCTTGAAGGCCCACCATAAATAAAAGGTCAATGGCGGGTTTTGTAAGCATTATTAAATTCTGGGAAACTTTCCACGCTGAGTGTAAAATAGAATCACAGAGGAAAATGGCTGAGCAGAGGAAGTACAAGAAGAGGAAGAAAGCTGGCTCATAAGGAGACAGCTGTCGAGTGTGTGAGATCCAGACGATACCAGGCATTGGATGGGGGAGAGTTTTTCCTCTCGATGTTTCCAGAGCAAGATAATATAGTAAACAAACTAGGTATCAATAATTGCAGCTAAGAGGAAAGTCGGAGAAACAATAGAGTGTGCTGGAGGGTAACTAACAGAAGCCGAGCTATTGTGGTAACGGTCTACCTGGTTAGATGAGGCCTCCCAAAGGTACAGCATTAATTCCAAGGTCTCACTGAGGGGAGGAGCCCTGAGGATGTGCTGGAGAAGAATCTTTAGAGCTGGCGGGATGTGCCAGAGTCCCTGAGATCAGAGAGTGTATCTGTGAGACCCAAAAGAGATACTTGTGGGGCGCAGAACAGGAGTCAGGCCCGTAATGAGCATGGAGAAGCAGAGCAAAGTCAGCCAGGCAATGACGTCGAGGTCAAACACAGGAATCTGAATTTCCTTCTTGGAGTGAAAACAGATCTGATCTATCCCTGCTACAGAATGCTTCGCCCGCTGTGTGGCAGAGACTGGGTAACAGGGCGGTGATTTGAAGCAGGGCCGGAGGGCTGTAGCCTGAAAGAGGGCTGGTGGTGGCATGAGTCGGATCCTGGCAGTGGAGAACTGAAATTACCGTGATTATTTGGCTACCGAGTGTGGAAAGGAACATAATTTCCATAAACGTAAAAATTGAGCAGAAAATTGTGGCTATCCAAGGAATAGGGCTAGAGAAATGTTCGGCGCAAGGGCAGCATGGAGGTGAATGGAAACCGGGTAGGGACTACAAATGAGGCCAAAAGAGGCCAGATCGTGCAAAGTCGGGGTTACACAGAGCCTTCCTCAGCAGCCATATGCGTAAAAGTGACATTGTGAATTCCAGTTTGCGGATCTTTCACTACGGTACAAAGCCTTCACTGAAAGGTCACGAAATAGCAGCAGAACTTCCCAAGGGTGGCGGGGGGGGGGGGGGATCTTCTGGCTTAACACAGAGTGCCTACAGATCCCTCAGAGGACTGCAGTAGCCGCTGACCTTCCACACGAACATTTGTGAGCAGCCCTCTCTCACTGAATCCTTAGCTACTGGAGGCAGCATGGGGTATCCACAGTATGCAAGAAACACTTATTTCTCAGATGGCTTGGCCTTGTGATGAATCTTTTTCATCCTAGAAAGCACCGGGGAAGCTCTCTCTTCCTCCTCCTGCCTTTCATCACCCTCAGACCCGACTCCTGTGTTCCCTGACAAGGCACTATAGTAAAAATATGCAAAGTTAAATGCATGATGCTACTTTTAAGGAGATAACGTCATACACACCAGGCAAGCAGTGGGGTGAGACAGAATAGCCAAAAGCTCTCCTGTGGATTAATGGATCTTACTCGGCAATAGTCCACGATTAGAATAAACGGTCAATCCTTCCACATAACATCTGTGTTTACACATTAGAGGCACTGCACTTTTTTTTTTCTTTTTTAAAAAGAGCACTAGGCAAGGCTAGCAATGATGAGATATTCCTCTTTAAACGCTGTGTATAATCTGAATAACAATAAACCTTGATGGAGAACACCTATACTCGACAACAATCTGCCCAATACAGTGGTTGAAAAACAGAGATAAAAATACTGTACAGTCCTAGGAGGTTGTGTTAATTAAGTTGAGGAGAGCGATAAGAGCTCAGACAATCGCAATAAGATGCAAAGTCTCTCTATTATCATTTCGTGATGGGATGTGCACCATTATCTGAAACCCACCACACTGGCAGCTAATTCATATGTAGAAGTCCACATGCAAAATGTGTTACTTTCTTTTCTGTTTGGACAGAGGTGGTTTTATTTTAAATAGAGGATTTGTTTATTTATTTTTTTAATAGAGGACAGGGGTTAGATTCATAAACTCTAGCATGACCAAATAAGACCACATTCTCAATTTCAAACTTCTTGTTATACCAGGGTCCAAAACTCAAGTTATCATCCTTGCTTAAACTAATTTAAATACTATTGTTCTTGTGGGTTTTAGTCAGAATTCAGCACCAAAAATGCAGATGAGGGCTGTAGCTAAGAGATACGCGTTGCCTCTGAGAGACGAAGATCAGTTGTTAGTTTTCACATTTATCAGCCTATCGAATGTTACTATGAATGAAATGTCAAGACCTCTTTGGCACAGGCTTTTTTTTTTTTTTTCTTTTACACATTTTACTGTGATTGTTCCATTTAGCTAGGCTCTGTTCAGCAACATGTAGCTTAGCTAGCTGTGACACGAGCTTAAAGAGAAGATAAAGCCCTCCCCAGGATCACAGATTAGCACTCGACAAAGCCTTGATCAGCCACGAGCTGGACATGTTTTCCGTCTTCCTCATTTTTGCTCCACAAGATAAGGTGAGGTATGCAATGGGAGACTCCTGTGTTATAGTTAATTTTAACCTCCATATCAATAAGCAGAGGCCTTTTCAAGTTATAAAAAAGTGTGTCATTGTTGTTATCAACCGGAGAGAATGAAGTCATTGTTCTCATAATGGTAAAAACCTGGCATGGAACGGAAGGGTGAAAGAATACCTCAGGCTGGAGAAAAATCTCCTGCTCTCAAGGAGACACTTTTTGATATAAGCAAGACCACGCCCAGTGCGGAATTTCCCCTTCAACTCAGCATTAAAGTCAAAGAATGAGACTTAACAGCTGGGTCTCAGACACTTGGTTTGTTACTTGCTTGGCAATACTTGATTCATGACTTCTACAAAGCATAAAAATGAGGACAGGCATCTATTCAATTTGGTTATCACATTTAGATTTAAAATTATGAACTCACCACCTGGATTGGGCTATATCAATAAAGTTTTTAGGGTCTGGGAATCAGGAGCAGACATATAAATTAAAGATTTACTGAAAGAAGACTTGGTAGGAATAAATGAAGTCTAGCATAGGAAGAGGGCAGTGGGTAACAAGCCTAGGAAGAAGACCTTCATAGGAGACGCTAGTCCTTGGCAGGAGATGAGCTGTTCGCCTTGCTCGGCCCAGACTACCTTACGCACTTCCCGCCTCCCCCAGTGGAAGCTTCGGTTAGATATTACCTGAGGGAATCTTTGGGTTCTGCATTTTTCTGTCTTTGATGTGGTTGCCAAGATGGCATAATGTAAAAATTCCTTTTGTATCTCAAAGAACATACTTCACATAAGTTTAATGATCAACCTCAGACTCATGTGACTGAAACTCAAGCGAGATAGTGACAATAATAACGCATGGGCTGTTCCTCTGCCAGAGGACAAGAAGTAAATCCCACTGGAGCCCTGGATTCATGCTGCTGTGGTCATCTTGCATAAGGCTCCAGTACCCCTCCACTCACCAAGTGAATTCTACAGTACTGAAATTAATCTTTGTTTACGTGTTGTAGGGCCATATACAAAGACTGGATGAAAACTTACCAGCTTCATGTTTCTCTCTTTCCAATGCGACCTTTGGTTCCAGTTTCCAAGAGCCCCAGTTAAATGTGATACCAAAAAGATTTGAATTTTGCTCCCTTTTCTTTTGGGGGGGGTCATATAATGTATAAATTCAACTTCCTTCTTTTTTCTTTATTTTCATTGTTCGGGGAGGTGTGGTGGTTGTGGTGAATTAGGGGTCACCCTCAGCCCTTCCGTATTACTGAGCTATTATAGCCCCCAGCCTTTCCAGCTCTTTCCTAGCTGACATAATTTTTCATGTCTTTTATGTGATGATTACTATTATTTCAGTGATTAACAGGTTTGTCTCTAAGGCACAAACTGTTCAGAGGCAGTTTCAAGTGACATGACCTAATTGGGCCCTTAGCCATGTACGTTCCTGATCTCTCACCCAGGAAATGCTGGTCGTGATCTGTACAAATGGCCAAGGGACAGTCCTGAAGGCCTGGAATGCCTTGAAAATGCCGTCATATCTGAGAGGTTTGGCTGGTTCTTTCTACATATACCCCTATTTTATACTCATTGCACTAGTCCTTGGAGTTAAGAGACGGAGTTGTACTAACATCCAGTTGGCGAGTTGAGATATTGGTAACCATTACCAGGGAGTGGCTAAGGAGAGCTGATGTTGGTGAATAACCTACTGGACACGAAATAGGCCAGTGTCCCCAGCTTCCAGCAAACAAACCACATTCATGCTTACTAGGAAGCCAACAAGGAGAACTTTTCCAAAATTGGAATTCGTTTCACTTCTAACTCAATTACGTGAAAATTACTAATTGTTCCCAACAAACTTAATTAAAATAAATTACTTTGCCTCTGCAATGGGTTTGGCTTAAATGGAACTGCCCATTGATGAAAAACAATTAAACGTTTATACACAGATGCCACATGCACATAGTTTGACTTTAAAAGAACTCAATTCAAGGACACTATTTTCTTTCTTTTTCTTGTTTCATTGTGTACACTAGAGACAGCAATTAGCTTCTGTGGCTGCTCTGTTTCAATTCACTTTAGTGCATTTCATTTAATCGGTAGAAACCGTTATTTGTAGTAGGAAGAGTCAATTTTGTTCTCACTTTCTGCCTTCTATCATTGAAACTCTCAATTCACAACTATGTAATTCATTATATTTGCCGGCAAATGTATTCGTTTCCTATTTTCCCAGTTCGCTAGAAACCTCCACATGGGACACAGATTTTTGCTACCTAAGGATTTAACTTAGGAGTATGAGTATAACATATGGACTTACTAAATGAATATTCATTTGTTAACCTGTAAAGGAACATTCAGGAATGGTTTACTGAATGACTTGCCATCATGGAAACAATGAAGCCAGGATTCTGGGTCTTGAGATAGTAACATCAGCAGCCTTCTAACAAGGGGTAATCTTATTCAGGTGTTCAGCGAGCAATAGAACACTACAGGTCTGTTTACAAGGTAAAGATAGTCTTTCTTCTAAATCATCTTTGACTAACGTAAATTTTAAGCATTGTTAATGTAGCAGGACCCAGGGGGTCATTATATCATTACTGTAAGATTTGTATGCAATTATTCATTTCCTTTATAAGCAACATAGTAGATTGGCAGAAATGTTTACATCTCTCTCTGTCAACTTAAATTTGACTTGGACCTTTGGGCCAGCAGGAACTGTAGACTCAGCAGCCATTTTCCTTCATTGAGAACATTCCTGTTGGGCAAGGCTCTACGATGTTTCTAGGCCCAGAAGTTCTGAAGGAGTCCCAGTCATTGGTACAAACACAACCATTCCTATGTTTGTCTTCAGCCACAGAGACCCTTGTCGCTACACTTGGGGCTGGAAGTCCCTGATTAGGCTATAGTATTTATAGATTGAGGGAACATCTCCCATGGGGATCTTATATGGTCAACTCGCAGAAGTCATACCAACTCTACAAAGCCCTCCCAGGGTACAGATCTACCACTTTCTCTGGGTCTTAGTTTTGCGGACTCACTTTCCTAAGGCCTTCAAAGGTCAAATCCTTTCTTCCTCTCTTTCAGAACACCTGCCTAATCTTAATTACCTTTAGCCTTTTGCTATAGTTTGGATCTGGAATGGTCCCACGTTTCATTTGGTGAAGTTGTGTTCCGTAGAGTAGATTTTTGGGATGCAGTAGAATTTTTACAAGTGGGAGGAAGATAACTCACTAGGATTCTGCCCTTGAAGGGACATTGGTCTCTGGCTCTTCCTCGTTCCCTCTTTGTTTACCTGCTGCCAAGAGATTAAATTTATTCAAACATACACTCCCACTAGGATGTATTTCCTCACAGGTCTCAAACAATACAGTCAATAAGCCATGCACTGAAATCCCTAAAACTGCAAGCTAAATTATTTTTTCTTATAGTTTGATTGTTCAGATATTTTTAGTCATAGCAGAAAACTAGCACGTACCACCCTAAAGGACAGAAAGCGCCCCTTACTTCTATGAGGAAGTAAAATTTGAAGAATAGTAAAGTAAATATTAAGAGCTGCTATTTCTGCAAGGCAATGTTTACCCACTAGTATTTCAGGTAAGGAGGATTGGTGTTGGGTTGAGGAACAGGGATAGAAAAAGAAAGAGATTGTGCAGACAAATAAGCATGTAAACAAAGTGTGTCATCACTATTAAATGCTTTTGTCTTACTTTTAAAAAAAAAGTGAGTGTGTGTCTGCCCCTACAAGCATTGCAGTTGTGGCTGCTGTGTCGCATGTGTGTCAGCAGGAGGCAGAGAGGAGAGAGGCTATGTCTATGCTCAGTGTCCTGACCTATGAACATCTCAATGATTAGTAACCTCACATTCCCTGGGGGGGGGGGGCAGAAAGCAAGCCTGAGATGACCACCAGGGAGCACCAGGGGGCCCCTGGGCAGGGAGCTAGCCTGAGATGACCACCAGGGAGCACCAGGGGGTCCCTGGGCAGGGAGCTAGCCTGAGATGACCACCAGGGAGCACCAGGGGGCTTCTGGGCAGGGAGCTAGCCTGAGATGAGCACCAGTCCATTGTAGCACAGCCTGGCTAGGCTCCCAGGGTGAGAAAAGCACTGGAGACTAGAAGAACCAGGCCTGGGAACATGACCCCAGGCAGGAGTGAGCCTGAGACAGATGGCCCTCCTATGGGGCCACAGTGATAGGTCCAGGCAAGGAGTAAGCCTGAGGCAGCCTTCAGTCTGGTAACACGGGGCCCTGACGGGAAGCTAGCCAGAAATGACCACAAGTCAGAGTTTCACACAAGCCTTGGGGTGTAGACCATGCCTTAGACAACCCTGCTTGGAGTCCTACTTCACAAGTAGGCCATAGCACTCCTGAAACCACTGCTGAGATGAGCCTAGACATTCAGGATATAGGCTCAATGAAGAAAGGCAAAACTGGAGGGTAGTGAGGAACAGTCTTATGTGAGTAGCTGGTGATTCTAACTGGGACCATGGTGGGGTCCTGGCCTATGCAACCACCAGGGAACATATCTGGGTCACGGCCCTACAGTGGCAAGGTTCAGTTACCACCAAAGGCCAAGTGGGCATCCTTGGTTTGGACTGCCACCTGAGGACATCCCTGGTCTGGGATACCACCTGAGAACAGGATGATGTCTGAGGGCTGGGCAGAACTGGCCCCAGCCCACACCTGGGCATCAGGGGAGAGCTGGCCTGAGGACATGCCTGTGGGATAGCTGTCCCCACCTCTAGGCAGCTTTAGTGCTTCAGAGAGCTGGCCCTGCCACTTGTCTCCCTCACAGTAGCATAGACAAGGGAGAGAGAGAGATACCCTCCTCTCCCCTTGCCTCTTTACCACCCGCAGCCAGCAGGAGAGCTGGCCCTGCCCCTCACCAGCTGCAGCACCGTAGAGCTGACTTGGAGAGCAGGGGCTCTCATAAGCCAGTGTGAGTGTGGGAGAGTTGCTACCACCACTTTTCTGCTGTATGGTGACATGAGTGAGGGAGGGATAGACCCCTTCACCCCCTGCCACCTATGGCAGGCAGGAGAGCTGTCTATCAGGTAGGTCATCAGAGCAGGAGAGCTGTCCCTGTGTCTCACTACCGCAGCACTCAGCACTGAAGATCGGCTCCTGAGCCTTGCCCAGGCAGCACAGTATGGCTGGCCTTGGCTGTGGGGTTAGTAGGTGAGCCAGTCCCAAGGGTGTGAGCACCGGAGAAGTTGGCTTTGCCTTTTGTCTGCCCCGCACAGGCATGGATGAGGGAGAGATGCCCTCCTTCCTTTCCTTATCCCTCTTTACCTATGACAGGAGGGGGAGCCGACTCAAAGGTCACGAGGGTGGGAGAACTGGCCTTGTCCCTTACTAGCTCTCTCTTGGGAGAAGAGAGCCCTGCACCTGACCTGGGCAACAAGGGAAAGCTGGTGCTGGTTGTGCAAGGGGGCTGGGTTGCTAGTGACCCAGTCCCAGGGACTAGGGAGTGGGAGAGCCTGCTCAGCTCCTCCCCTGCTGCAACAGCCTGGAGAGTGTGCCTTGCTCTTCACCTGAGTAGCACAGTAGATCTGGCCCTGATGGTGTGGGTGTAGATGAGCCACCTCCAAGGGCATGAGAATGGAAGAGCTGGCTCTGCCCCTTCCTGGTTGTGGCACTGGATGAGACAGCCA
Source organism: Mus pahari (assembly GCF_900095145.1). Taxonomy (NCBI): domain Eukaryota; kingdom Metazoa; phylum Chordata; class Mammalia; order Rodentia; family Muridae; genus Mus; species Mus pahari. Next base: position 61,778,437 of record NC_034608.1, on the reverse strand, counting down.
GGGCAGGGCAGGGCTGATGGAGTTGACAGACTCAGATACCTCTCAGGCCCAGATCCAGGGCTTTGAATTGACACACCCCAATGTCTATTCCATCAATGAGTACTGGAGTGCACGGAGGGGCATGTCTTACAGATCCAAAACTACAACATCTCCATGAGACAGGGCAACAACAGGAGATCTGAGAGGAGTCCCAGTGAGATTCCAGTATTAATAGAGTAGCAGAAGCCAGAGGCCTCGTACCAGACCAGTGAGTCACTGCGATGAACATTTGCAAGCAAAGAAGTGTGGACAAAAGGCTACACTGTGGGACACATTGTGACACACTACAGCTTCCACAACAAGTTTATTTTTTTTCCTCTCTCTCTTGGCAGGGAGGTTGCAATGGTGGAGGGTGGGTATGAGGGCCAGGGGAGATGAGTGGAACTGGGGTGTAGGATGTGAAATTCACAAAAAAACCAATAACATATTTTTAAAACTTTGTGTGTGTGTGTGTGTGTGTGTGTGTGTGTGTGTGCGCGCGCGCGCCACAGAGTACAGGTGGAGGAGTTAATTTGCCTATTTGCAAGAATTAATTCTCTTCTTCCATGATGTGGCTCCTAAAGACCAAACCGTGGTCTTCAGGTTCAGCAGCAGTAATCCTTATCTGCTGGTTCTTCTTATTGGTTCTACTGTTAAATATCTTGATAGTTGGCCATCATGTTTGACCCATCACCTAATGTAATTTTTATTTATACTTAACTCTCCCTAGAAAAACAAGTTTATGAAATGGAGAAAAGCAAAAGATGCCTGGCAAAACTCATTGGCAGGACATTTGTGCCCGGAGAAGCAGTGTGTTGCACTGTGTGCAGAGCGCCATTTCTGCACCTGCATAGAAAACCCTTGTCATGGAAAGAGCTTGGACAACATGCCAGATATAAACCTGATGTTCACTCAAGACAGCAGAGTGTTCTGCTTTTAGTCTGATGAGATTAAAAATAAAACACATCTGATTCTACAGCCCCATTCAACCAGTATGGCAGAATTTTACTTCAAAACAGCAAATGACTCTGATGGTATTTTTAAAATTCCCTCTGAAATTTCACAAGCCAGGTCTCCATCTTCTGTATTATCTACTGCTCTCAACACTCCTCCTCCTCCTCCTCCTCCTCCTCCTCCTCCTCTTGTTCCTCCTCCTCCTCTTGCTCCTCTTCCTCTTCCTCCTCCTCCTCTT
>NC_034608.1:61749301-61776830 GCF_900095145.1 Mus pahari | reverse complement strand
CTTCTTCTTCTTCTTCTTCTTCTTCTTCTTCTTCTTCTTCTTCTTCTTCTTCTTCTTCTTCTTCTTCTTCTTCTTCTTCTTCTTCTTCTTCAAGACAAGGTCTCTCATCCAGTTCTACATCCCAGCTGTTATAGAACTCACTCTGTAGACTGGCTTCAAACTCAGAGATACAGCTGCTCTGCCTCTGTGTGCTGGGATGGAAGGTGTGGCCACCACTTTCCAGCTCTCAACATTCATATCTTTCCAGCTCCCCCAAGAACATCCCACTGAGCTCTCAACACTGGAGGCTTTTCTAGCCCAAACTTCTAAAATATTTCCACAATTCTACCCAAGACATGGTCATGTCTACACAGCAATACCCCAGCCACTATGCTAATACCAGCTTGTCTTAGTTAGGGTTTCTCTTTCTGTGATGAAACACCATGACTGAAAAGCAAGTTGAGAAGCGAAGAGTTTATTTGGTTTACCCTGTTCCACACTGTCATCCATCACTGAAGGAAACTATAACAGGAACTCACCTAGGGCAGGAACCTGGAGGCAGGAGCTGATGCAGAGGCCATGGAGGATGCAGAGGCCATGGAGGATGCAGAGGCCATGGAGGAGTGCTGCTTACTGACTTGTTCCTAATGGCTTGCCTTCTTATGGAAACCTGGACCACCAGTTCAGGGATGGTACTACGCACAGTGGGATGAATCCTCTTCCATCAATTACTAACAAGGCAACGCTCTACAGGCTAGCCCTCAGACCAATCTTATAAACACATTTTCTCAATTGAGGTTGACTCACAGGCAGATTAGAACATCTCGGAAGGGCCTACCCTATTACCCCCATTCTAGACTCCAGGGTATCCTGATGTTCTGCCATCCTGGGTATCTGCCCTCATATTGTGCTCATGTAGGTTGGCTGCTGCATCCTCTTATCCAATAGAAATGGGTTTCTTTTATCAGGCAAAAAGACTGGGTGTTAGGTGGGCAATTTACAAGTGCTGGCCACAGTCACCAGGCAGGAAGTGAAGTCTCATGGGTAAATCCATGGGATGGGAAATCACTGAACCACCGTTTTCTTTTTGGTTCTGCAATTTGGAATGTTTTTCAGCTGCAAAACAAAGTAATTTTTTTCTCTAGTTCTCAGAGAATGGATTTATTTGAGGGAGCATTGTCAAAAGTGTCGCTTTATCAGCATTTACAAAAATAAAAGATACCTTTAAATCACATGTGTCCTTTTAGGTTTATAAGCCTGGGAGAAAATAAAAGTTGAAATTTTTTTCTTAAATGTTTCCCGAGAGAATAAAAGATTTAATTGGATGTATCATAAGTTAGGTATGTAATAATCATAATTGGCCACTATAATAATTGACAGTTAGCAATCAGTAAATTCTCAAACTTTTCAGTCATTATTTAGCGTGGTTTTCCACTTTTACCTGTCTGCCATTTGTTTGCTTTTGAGACTGAGCCTCATGTAGCCCAGGCTGGCCTTGAACTCATGTAGCTGAAACTGGTTTTGAACTCCTGATCCTCCTGCTTCCACTCCCCCAGTGCTGGAATTACAGGTTCTCACCACCATGCCTGGCCTTTAAGTGTCTTGTAAGTGAAGAAATATATAATTGTGATTGCATAGACCCCATGGCTATTACATAGACCATGCACATTTTAAATGGACATCAATGAGAATCTAACTTCCTTGCAAAGCAGATTTGCCAGGTACATGAAATCTTCAGTAGATAAAAGATACCCACAATCTCACAAAACACTGCCTGCCCCACAGAAAGTCTGCCTCTGCTCTGCGTCCTTGTTCACAACCCAGTATAGGCTTCTGATTCTTTATACCAACAGAGAACATGCTTTCAAAATAATTGAAAGCTGCAACTTCTTTTCAGTATTGTGTTTCAAACGTTTGTCTCTGATCTCATTTGAACTCTGGTCACAATAACTATGTCTAAAGAGACCAAACTGCTGGCCACATCAGAGGGCTCTATCTAGCAAGTTTCCGAGGTCAGTGTGAACTTCGCAGGGATCACTCAGGGAGAAAGCGCAGCGCATGCGTACTGTTACTCGCAGGTACCTTTTGGAGTGAGTTATCCTCTTCTTTTTTGTTTTGTTTTTTTTTTTTTCCAGTTCATTATTTATTTATTTATTTATTTATTTTCTTTATTTACATTTCAAATGCTGTCCCAAAAGTTCCCTATACCCTCCCCCTGCCCTTGCTCCCCTACCCATCCACTCCCACTTCTTGGCCCTGGCCTTCCCCTGTGCTGGGTCATATATAAAGTTTGCAAGACCAAGGGGCCTCTCTTCCCAATGATGGCCAATTAGGCCATCTTCTGCTACATATGCAGCTAGAGACACGAGCTCAGGGGGTACTGGTTAGGTCATATTGTTGTTCCACCTACAGGGTTGCATCCCCCTTCAGCTCCTTGGGTACTTTCTCTAGCTCCGCCATATCCTCTTCTGATGCATAAGATCCTGAGAGTGGCCAGAAGAGAGAGGGGGTATCAGGTCTGCCAGGGCACATTAAGAATCCACTTTCAATTGAGCATATTTGTCTTATTTATGTAACCACTGTCAATGAAAGACTTGCTATAGTAAATATTAAGGAGTGATGCCTCAGGACCTAATAAATAGTACAGAGTAAGCCTAACCCATTCTTGAAACATCCTGAGAAACTGGTCTAGACATCGTGACTGTGAAAGTGGTGGAGAAAATGAAGCAGAGAGGCACTGACCTTTCTCTTTCTAAGTTCCCCCATATGCACCTTGGGGATAAGTAGACTTTGGCTGCAATTTAGGGAGTCGGAGAAGGTAATTTTCCAGAGTGAAAGTTAATGTGATTATCTGAAAAGCAATTAGTGAGTGTATAATCTTTCAATCAGTAAAACCATGCATGTTTTTTTTTCTTCATAATATTATGGTCTGAATGTGCCCTATATACTCTCCCAAACCCAATTTATGTTGTAACATGGGTCTAATGTAACAATGGTAAGAGCCTTTAGCAGGTGATGTAGGGAATTGGGGTCATTACAGAAGACAGTAGAGCTGCAGTCAGGGTGCCAGGCCCTCGAGGTATTTCCTGACTCATTTGGATACATGGCTCCCCAGTTCTGATCCAGACTTTATGGATTTGACTTTATATTGCCTTGCGCGCAGCATCTTAGTCTGTGCTATCCTTCTATGCTGGTTACAAGGATGGGTGTGTAGGTGGGTAGAACCTCATTCTCAAGGGTGTCACTGATCTCTAATGCTGCAGTGATCATCAAAGAAGGCTGTGTAGATTTTCTTTTGAAATACACTGAAGTTGGAGTTTAGCTTTGGGTTTTTATATGTACGTATACATGCCTATTGGGCTGGGTATAAAAACATATATGCATATATGCAACAGATATCAAAATAGCATTTTCACTGGCCTTGGGTTAGCTCCACTTTTACAATCTGAAGGTACCCTTTAACAGCACCTCAGGTTTCACTCTTCCTAGGGATACATAGAAAGGAGGAACTAGCTAAGCCATTGACTTTCTCCACCGGAGAATTGTTACCAATGATGTGTAAAGTATAGAAAATACAGGTAATTCGGGCATCTGGAACACGGCTTACAGTGCTGGCCATCTGGCCTCTGTCAGTTACTTGAGGTAGTCCTCTGGACCTACACTTTCGACCTCCATTTTCCTTCCTTCATTCAAAGAGGATAGTCGTATTTTCTTTGAGAATTTTCTAAAATGCTCATAACAAATGTCTTTGGGTAGAGCAAGCACCAAATACCAATAAATACCCAATGAAGATGGCAATGAAGGACGGTGACAGTCATCAGTGAAAGCATCTCTAGTTTTCTCTGAGTCTACATATGAGAAAACAAAACAAAACAAAGCAAAGCAAAACTTTAAGGAGTTGATCTTGGAAAGTAAAAACATTTGTAGGCAAGCATGATGACCTGAGTTTGATCCCTGGGACCCACAAGGTGGAAGGAAATGACTGGTTTCTGTAAGTTGTAGCGTTCCCCTGACCTCCACAAACATGCCATGGCACTTGTGAACATACATGTGTACATACATGTATACACACACACACACACACACTAAATCAATGGAATAATAAAAATTAAAGGAGTCCATCTTCTTTTGCTCAACTTCGCCAATCAGAAACTATTCAAGATGTTATAACTGATCAATTGAGGAAGAGGAAAAGCAAAGGAAAGGGAGAGGAGAGGAACACACCTTGCGTCATCCTTGCACATTGGCCTATAATGTGAGACCCTCAGAACTCTCTCTCATGTTGGGAAGTGCTGAGAAAGGAGAGAGATCTCTCTTTCATAACTCCAAACTCAAGACAGTGACTGATAAGGGTAATTACACCATCAACACTCTATGGTTATCTGTAGTAGTAGGTGCCACTGTGATAAGAAGTAGTAGTAGGCTTAATGATTAATTAACAGGAGGAGAAGTGGACATGTCTGCTTTCATTCATTAATGAATGGATCAAGTCCTTAGCATACTGACTGGCAAAGAGAGAATACATAGCAACCATTAGCTGAAAGAGTAAATAAGTACTAGTACAAAATGAGTTATACACACGTGTGTGTGTGTGTGTGTGTGTGTGTGTGTGTGTATATATATATATATATATATATATATATATATATATATATAATATAATCCATATAAGTATGTATATATGAGTAATTCATCTATATATTATATGTATATGTATATAATACATCTATGTATATGTATATATAATCTATGCATACATAACCCATATATATAATACATCTATGTATCTGTTTGTATATATAATTAATATATGTATAGATGTATATATAGCTCATCTATTCTTTCTATCTATCTATCTATCTATCTATCTATCTATCTATCTATCTATCTATCTAATATATTCATTCCCCAATCAGCTTACCCAGAGAAAGACTCACAGAGAACCCAGCCAAACACTCTTCTCTCATTGGGAAAGCTATCATTTTCTAAGCCAGGATGACCTTATTTATAAATGGCTCTCAAAGCTTCTGTGATAGACTGACTGAATTTCAGAAACCTATATAGGCCTTTCACCTTACATGAACCAGTGGTGATAGGAATACAGAAATCTATTCTTAATGATATCAGCTTCGATTTTCTGTTTCTCTTAGGTGATGTCTGCCAATCCTACATCACTACTTGAATTTCCAGTTGATCCTAACATAAATTCACCAGTACACAAAATTTCTTAACACTAAACTTAAGTCGCTTGTATGTGTGACAGCTTTAGTTATGTTTCCAATTAGACACTGAGATCAGAATCAGAGAAAACAAATACTTTTCCTGTTGCTACGTTACTGAGCATGCGGATGGGTCCATTGGATAATACTTATTATCTTTGATTTTATATAAAAGTAATTTAGAGAAAGACTAGACCATGTACAGAACCTTATACTCATAATTGACCCTGCATGTTAATTGAAACTATAAATTCCAAATCATTTGTTCCCTAAAACAAGGTATGAAAATAGACTATTATTCTAGTTCATTGCTACTTCAGTGACAAGTATCCTCACATGAAGCCACTCGGGTTATAATTCCAGGCCTGTCATTCAGCAGAAATTGAGGCATGAAATTCAAAAAGCTTGCTACATCACATTCAGTTAAGAGCAGAGAGAAACAAACTCTAGATCCTTTTTGCTTGCTTTCTTATGCTCAGCTAGCTTTCTTTATTATTACATAGTCCAGTATCCGAAGCTTAAACAATGATGCTGCCCACATTTACCTGGGTCTTCCTACGTTAATTAACAATCAAAACAGTCCTCCCATGGGCATGCCTACAGGCCAACAGAATGTAGGCTTTCTTTTCAGGTAACTCTAGATTGTGTCAAATTGACAATTTAAACTAACAAGCATTCGATTAGACTAATATAAGTTTAGTAACGTATTTCCTACTATTTTAGTAATGTAAAACAGACACATGTACTTTTTATATGATTTTTTTTCTAGTTTACATTAAACTTTTACTTAAGTAAGCATTTCATTGATTGCCTTCAGATCCTTATTGACATTATCTTTACATTAGTCATCCTGGGTCATGACTGGAGGACTGACCTTTCTCCCAGCACAGGAACAAGGTTATTAAAAATCCATTTATTTTAATCCTAAGTGAAAGAGCTGTGAATACATTTCTGCATACTATAGAATATTGGACTTGGCATTAATGCTGTATAGGCATGAATATTTATATTTTAAGAATTCTGAATCTGGTCATTTTTAGTACTGGTTACCTCTTTGACTCAGAAGATTTGGTGATGAAAATGTATAAGAGTGACTCAGAGAGAATATGAGATCATTGTTTTGTGGGTGTCGTGTGAAAGTCTAGGACCACGAAGCCTATGTTAAATACTTTGTTTTTATCAGAAACTGAACTGCAAGGCTAAAAGTCCCCCTTGTTAAAACAAAATAAGAGTATCATGGAATGAGCTCAAATGGTAACTTCCGTTAAATAAAATGTTTTACATAATTTGAAAATATTTCAAATGCATTTGTCACAAGATGATAATTACATGAAATATTTGCATATGTGATATATCACATATGCATCATCCTTTGTTTTTGAGATAGAGTTTGAAATTCATATTCCTTCCAGCCTTCCATAGCTAGAATTGAAGGCATTTGCCAATATGCCATGCATTACCATGATGTGGCCACTCCATGATGTGTGTCATGGATATCATATATCTAGACTGTCACATTTGTATACCATGAATATATCCAAATTTTATTTCTGCGATTAAAAATAATCAAACAACAACAAACAAACAAGTTCCTTTAGAGACAGGCATTTTAATGCTCTTTGGGGTCATTCTTATCATGGTATAATTGAGCAAATATTACTGTTAAATTGACTGAACTGCATGGTTAATAGGATGCGAATGACATTTTCCTTTTCTGTACTTTTTGTGTATCTTGTGTATACGATGTGTGACAGTGCTGTATGTTATCTACATGGAGTATAATGACTAAAACGTAGAATAACTATGACAGTCTCTTGGTTTGCTCTTGTCCTCCAGTCCTTCTCTCTCCTTAGAGGGAGGCTTTGTAAATGGCTTTGCCCGAATCCTTCCAGGATTTGACCTGGCATTTGCTTACACACACATAGCTGCACATAGACACAGCAGTTTCCTGGGTGATCATAAACAGCATCCCGAAATCCATACCCTGATTTTACTTGCTTTCTTTTGCATTTAATCATTTAATAATATGACTTGCAAGACTTTTTAAACCTCAAATATCTATAATAGCTATTTTTTAAAGTTAGACAATCTGGAGTTCCCATACTTTATGTAACTTCCTTCCCTCTTACAGTGGAGATCTTTCGTTTTCTTTTCTGACTTTCTATACAAAAGAAAACAACAACATTCTATATTGGGTACCCTTCTCCATACAACTTTTGACTCTAGTGTAAAGTGTTTAAATGGAACAGAATCCTATAAGAAATGCAAGGCGTAACATTTAAAATATCAATCTTTTCTTAACAACAAACCAAACCAACCAAACAAACAAAAAACAAATACCTCACCCTAAAAGGGGAGCTACTAATTTAGAGTTCTACTAATACTGGTGATAATTAGCTTACTCAAGATGAACATGGACTTGTTGCACTTGATTGCTAAGTATTTTTAATTCTATAGTGGGAAGAAAGGGCTAGTTTGAGTATCCAAAAATGGGGCTACTAAGATAGATCAGTGCTTGCATAATGTATTCAAAGTCTTGGCTTCAGTCTCCAGCACACAGTCCCAAACAACAGAAACAAATAAACAAACAAACATCCCTAGTGAAAATAGAAAAGAAAAGAACAGAGGAATGGAGGGGAGTACAGAGGAATAAAATTGAGGCAAGATATATTGAGCCTCTAAGGGGAAAGATGTCCTTAATCAGTTCTTGGGTGGACCCCATGTCCCAGTGGGCCCTCTTTCTCTGCTCATGTAGCCCATGGTCCAGCAGATTTTAGAAGTACATATTACAGGCTTACCTAAAGACTGTTAATTCATTGATATGCACATGTTAATCCAGTTTAAGTGAAAATTCAAGGACAAAAGCTAACCTAGATAGAGTGTCGGAACTATAAGCTCCGTTAGCAGTCCTCTCTACCTATGGCCTCACAGAACTGAAATCCAAGAACCAGAAAATATGCTGCGATGGTTAAACTAACAACTAGCTGTTTTAAGTGGTTAATTGTTGTAGCTGTGGCTGTAGTTTTCCATTGTGTTCAGTGGAGAAATGTAATGAGCCACAAATGAGAGATCTGCTTCGATACAAGAAGAAAATGGTAGCACACAGAATGATATTTCTTTTTGAAAAGGCTTCCTGGGGGCAGAAATAAACAGCTGTCCTACTGTCATAACTACCCACAAAAAGTGTCGAACTGTAATCTTTTATTATAATTTGTAGTCTATTAAAAACATTAGCTTCCAATTTAAAGGCTGGCCTTTCCAAAAAGCTTCAGGGTAATCTTTGTTAAAAAGGTTCAAGATAAATATGAAAAAGAAAATTTATGTAATTAGGCTATTTTCAAGAAACCAATTTACTACACATAACAAGTTGATTCATTTTTCAAATCATTTCAAACATCATTTCTCACGGACTGTTCAGAATGAACCAACACCTAGTATCCTACTCACTTAGCAGAATTAGTAAAAAAATACAACTCTCTTAGGGCTGGGAGAACATGCCTCAGTGGGGAAAGTGTTGGCTGAGCAAGCACAGGGTTCTGAGTCTGGGTCCTCAGGACATAGGAAAGAGCTGGGAGTGTTAGCATATGCCTGAAACCACAGAGCTGGAAGAGGAAAAATAGGTAGAACCTCCGGACTAGTTGCTTAGCTGGTCTAGCCAAACTGGCTGTCTGGGTTCAGGAAGTGATCTTGTCTTAAAAATTAATATGGGAAATACTGGAAGAAAGATGCATAATATTGTGTGTGCATGCACACACACTCACACACACACACACACACACACCTGAGTGAGCACTCTTACACACACCTGAGCATGCACATAGTGCGCACACACACATATAAAAAATAAATGCAACCATCTTAAAGCCACAAATGGATAATTGAATAATTATATACTGACTAGAATTCAGCACTCATTGTTCTTTACAAATAAATGTGGAGACAATAAAAAATAGTAGCCCTACCAAAACCTAAGACAAAATATCACCTTAAAAGGTATGACATTAAAATAGTTCATTTACAACCAGGATAGAGGCAGAAACATTGTCATTAATTTCAGACAGTATGGTAAACATAATCAAGACTGAAAGCAATTGCCTAATTATTGGAAAAAAGAAAAAAATCAAACTATCTTTAATTGCTGCTGGTACTATTTTGCACATAGACAAATGAAGTGATTCTGGCTTAAAAATAACACAAGAATTAAAACAGTAATTTGAACGTGTTTCAGATAAATAGACTTGAAAATTTGTCTACTTTAACAATAAGTAGAAATAGTAACATGGGAAATAAACCATTAACATAATTAGAGAAGCTATAATCTTCTAGGAAATCTGTAAACAAATATCAGTATATAATCTAATGGAAAGACCTAGCCTGGAATGAGCAAATATAAAGTCGGGGAAAACAACCTGTGTTTTGAATGAGGATGGCCCCCATAGACTCATATATTTGAATGTTTGGGTTCCAGTTAGTTGAACTGTTTGGGAAGGATTAGGAGGTGCGGCCTTATTGGAGGAGGTGGGGAGGATTTTGAGGTTTCAAAAGGCTATAACACTCCCAGTTAACTCTCTCTCCCTCCTCTCTCTCTCTCCTCCCCCACCCCGTCTCTGTCCCTGTCTCTGTCTCTCTCTACCTTGTAGTTGCTATTTTAACACATAAGTTTTCAGCTACTGTTCCAGTAGCATGTGCGTTCCACCATGTTACCCAGAATGATGGCCATGCCATTGGCTCACCCTCTGAAACTGTAAGCAAGCCTCCAATTAAATGATTTGTTTGATTGTTTTATTTTGTTGTGGGTACTTTTGTTTTTGCTTGGTTGGTTCCATTTTGCTTTGTTTTGAGACAGTGTGTGTGTGTGTGTGTGTGTGTGTGTGTGTGTAAAACCCTGACTGTCCTGGGATTCACTCTATAGATCACGCTGGTCTTGAACTCAGAGATCTACCTGTCTCTGCCTCCCAAATGCTGAGGTCAAAGGCCTATAGCACCACTGCCTGGAGATTGTTTCTACAAGTTACCTTGGTCATGGTAACTCTTCACAGTGATAGACCAGAAATTAAGAAAGGGTCTCAAGTGAGTTTTGTCATGATGGAAGCTGGAAGGCGAAAGGTCCATGAAGGAAGAGAGGACTAGAAGAAAATGGCAATGTAAAAGAATGAAGACTGGACAATAATGACAGGAAGAAGTCACAGCACTGACTGTTCTATCTATAAAACTTTTGTACCAATGATAGGTCTCTGAAGTCCGAGACAGAAAGTGAGTTCCAAGAAAAAAATGGATCCAGAACAATCCATAGCCAAACACCTTTTCTAAACAACTCAATACCATCTATAAGAAAAAGAGTTCTGTGCACACTGACAAGACAAACTGAAGTTATTTAGAAGTGATAATTCTAGGCTCCCCACAGATTTCAGGGAATGAAGGGCTTCTAGGTATTCACCCCAGGAAAATGGAAACCCATCAAACATACATTAATTATAACACCCCAATCAGGATCAACTCAAATGTTCTCTCACTGCTCAGTAAACAAAATATAGTACACCATACAATGAATATTCGTCAGCATTAAAAATTAGTAGACTATTGATACTACATCATCTCTCAAAAGTGCTTCTGCAAGCCAAAAAGGAAAAAAAAAAACTATTTGGTGCTGTTTAAAAGAATTTTTGGGAAGAGGCAAAACCCTAGGAACAGATGCTAGATTGTGTTTTGCCTGGAGTTAGTGTCACCAATTCCTCAGGGATGTTGGCGTGATACTCTGTTTGGATTTGGGGAAGTTTTACTTAACTATTTATCTAGATTCCTAAACTACAGATAGTGTCAACACCCTGCCAATAATCTTGTTCTTCACGTCTGTGGAAAAATATAAGAATTTCAAAATGTATACTTGGAAATGAGAGTAAGAGAAAAACAAATCAAAACACCCACAGAAATGCTGGTGATCAAGAAAATGTTAGTGAGCCGAATAGAATAACAGATAGATAACTAGAAGCATTCACTGGCTTCTTGAAAAACTATGAAGTTGGTAATGAGATTTTGTTTTTAACTTTTCAGTGGGGTGTTGGGAATGGATAATTTAACAAGGTGATTTCCACAGCCTGAGGTGAAGTGAAGTTTCACTCCTGTTCCTTTACATAGAAGCCTGGGAATCTCTCGGATTAACAAGCATTTGAGGGCAGTGAAGAATGTAATGAGGGCAGAGATGGAACTCAGTGGTAGCATGGTAAGCTGCCATTAAGAGGCTCTGTGTTCTATCCCTAGCACAGAAAGCAAAAATATCAGCTAAATAGCAACAAAACACTATCACCACCAGAAAGCCACAAAACAAACACCAAAATTTAACCCAAACAAGACTCACTGGAAAATATGTGTGAAGGGCCACTGTCTTAGTCACTTCTCTGTTGCTGTGAAAAGACACTATAACCAAGCAAGTACAGAAGGAATGTTTATTTGGAGTTTATAGTTTCAAAGGAATGCCATGGCCATCATGGCAGGGAGCATGGCGGCACACAGCAGGCAGGCAGGGATGTCTCTGGAGCAGTAGCTGACAGCTCACATCATGAAACACAACCATGAGGTACAGAGAGCTGACAGAAATGGCCTGAGACTTTTGAAACCTCAAAGTCTTTACATACCCAGTGACACACCTCCTCCAACAAGGTCACACCTACTAATCCTTCCCAAACAATTCCACCAAGTATTCAAACATATAAGCCTATGGGGACCATTCTCATTCAAATCACCATAGCCACCAACTATAGTACAGGGTTCATCTTAATCGAAGTCACCTCCACAGATACAGACCCCATTTATGACCTCAAGCCCACTGCCAGTGAAGATTCAAAAGCAATCCATGGGTTGCTGTTCACAGTCTCCTTAGGCCTTTTTTCTCCATCAAAAATGTATAAACTCAAATGAAAAAGAATCAACCAGCTATTTTTATAACCTTTTATCATGCTGTTGAAATTGTTTAGAGAAGAAAGGCTCTTTGTTTAGTATTCTTCTAGAACATCCTCTGTATTTATGTAGAGAAAATAAAGAATGATGATGAATGACAAATTATGTTTCATTGAGGCCTCCTGCATTTCTATTACATTCTTTGAGGATATTGTTTTAGAAAAACAGTATGTCTTAGTCACTGAGCTTCCATAAGGTACACTATATTCTGTTCAGAAACTTTTCATATGATCTACAGGCAACTGGGGCAGTTCTCGCAACTTATATTTCTTAAGGCTCCAAGAAAATCCACATTACTAAGCATTACTCCTCTTCCAAGTTTCTGGGCTCCTTAGTAATCCACAGGACAGGTTGTCAACTACAAATGTTGCAAGCAAATGTGATGGATTATGAGGAAACACAGAATGTCCAAGACAGAGATGAAAAATTGTGTATGAACTGAGAATGGTCATTTAATGGGTTTTAGATCTTCTCCTGGAGCCTGTTCTAAAGGGAGGTGAGAAATGGATACCACAAAGCCCAGGACATCTTACACTGTGGTCAGGAAGTGTGCTGCAGATGTAATGTGGCCTGGGTCTGCTTTTCACCATCGTTTGGGACAAATGTACACATGGAATTTGCCATGGGGAACCCACATGGAAAGGAAATTAGGATGCTTACAACAAGGAAAGGCCCAGAAGAACTGGCACTTATGACATCTACTAAGCCAAGTCTTGCTTAGCCATGTGCAAGGAACAGAATGACATGGTTCCTGCCCCTGAAACAAAGCCAGCAGGGCCTTCATAAATGTTCATAGTTGCTGTGGGTGAAAGGTTTGTTTGTATAACAGTGTACATGTTTCCATGTCCCTCCTTTGAGGAATGTCATCTCTGCCAAGGTTGACAATTCCATGATAATCAGAGGCAGCACCAGTCTGAGAGACAAGAACATGTCTATATCTCAGCAAAATGGTAGAATGGTGTGACCTTTGAGCCAGCCCTTAAGGCTGTGGGAAAGAACACAGAAAACATGAGTTTGAAAATATGCAATTTCTCAACTATGCAAAACTAAGGATGCAATATGCATTTTATAAGGAGCTTCACAGACCTAAAGGAATAGAGGCAGCTGCACTATGAGCCAGCTTGTCAGAAAGATACTAAGGAAGGAGATAAGGAGATTTAGAGAGTGTGGGTCACAAGGCAAGAGTGGACCAGCGAAATTTTTTTGTTTATGCTTACAAAGGCAGGTCAGCCTCAAACAGAGCTAATTTAGGTCCAGGCATTGTTGGAACGGTAATTTCAGGGTGGGGTCTCATCCAGCTATCTTATTGTTTATACTTGTGTGTGCTGTATCTTTCTAGGAATCTAGGGTCTGGCATGAGGGGATGTTGATCCATGGGATAATCAAAAGGGAAAGTGAGGTAATGATTGAATTGATACGCAAAATAAAAAAACTGGGCTTTTGAGCTGCAAGAGATGAGCTATCCAGAGAGCTTTTACAATAGCAAGAGAAAGCTGCCTCAAAAGAGCACAACACAGAGAGCAGTCTGGAAAGCGGTCCGAAGCAGAGCATAGGCTGTCAGCTTGCAACCCATGAGTTGACTTTGAGTCATTGTTTCACCATTCCCAGACACCCCTTCTCTCCGGAACCCCTCTCCAAGCCAAGGCTGGTCCTTATCAGTATAGATGAAGGAAGAGCTCTGGGCCAGCTGGTCTGTACAAAACATGATAACAGGAAGGGGCATTTGTACCTTCAGAGACTTAAGGCTAAACCTTAAAGAGAGTTGCATATAGAGCGATTCTCCCCAAGTGGGATAAGTTACGCTAGAAGCTAAGGGAGAAATGAATTCTGGTTAAACAGGGAGAACCTTCCAGCCAGCCAAAGACAGAACAAGGCTCCCTTGAGAGGTTGTATGATGGGTGTGCCATGAGCAAAACCTGGACAGTCACACTGCTATGAGAAGCAGGTGGGGTCAAGGGGATACTAGTCAAAAGAAGGCTAACAGCCCATGGAACAAAGCTCAGTTGTAGAGAACATCCACACAACCACCTTCACAGACATGTACAGTTCGAGAGAAGAAGGGAAATCACCAGCTTTCCTCTGGTGGGCTGCAGGGAAGAGAGCACCCTGTGTGTCAAGGACGTTTTGAGTAAGCAAAACAACAGTGTTTGTAGAAATAGACTTCCCTCTTTTATACATTCCTGAATCTCATACAAGTTTGGTTTGTTTGCAGTGCTGAAAACTTCACTGCTTGACCATGAACCATGGTGTGTGTAGCTCAGGCTGGAACAATCTCAACTTCCTGTGCTGTTTGAAAGGATGATTTGATTACTGAAGAGCTTGACACCGAATACATAGCGTGGAGTGCTGACTTTTAAACCAAATATTTTGTGGGGCATGAAAAATATTTTCACAGGTGATTTGGAATCCACTCTTTTTAAACATTTCAGCAAAAGGAGCTACTGTAAGCCAGCTAAACAGGGCGCTCACTGTACTGACACCAAACCACAGCTTCATGGGATTTCTGCAAAGCCTGAGGTAAGGTGACTTTCATACTTTCTTCTCAAACTCTCCTTCAGAATTTTGCAGTTATTGCAATTAGGATAATTTTCTGGGGGATTATTGAGGCATGGTTGTTGACCTTCTCAATAACAAATTACACAGTTATATGTGCCTGGTTTTCTTCCTCAAAGATTGCATCTTGAGTTGTTGAATACAACCAGTTGCTTTTTTGCTTGGCGTTTTATTAAATTATTACAGGTTAATCACACTGCATGTGCCCATTAACTGCTCTACAGTTCCACCGTAAGGATGAACTGTGTAGGAGCTGATAGTTTGGATTTTATTTTTCCTCTCGGATCTGATATACTGATGGGTTTTCCATGTGTGTTGGGTTCTCCCTATACTTAATGCAATTTCTCACATGTTTGATCTTGGCTTCCAAAGGTAAGATCAATTACCTTGGACCCTGTGGATGTTACCTTAGCCAGAAGAAAGGTCTAAGACGGGCCCTCCACGTAATCATATAGATCTTCATAGAGAGGCCAGGGGGAGTTTGATTAACATATAGGGAAGAAGGGAAGAAGAATGAGGAGGGAAGCAGAGAACAGAATGTTACAGACCCAAGGCAAGGAAGGCTAGTGGCCACAGTAGCCACAGAAGCTGGAGGAAGCCAGGTACTGAGAGTTCTCTAGAGACGCCAGGAATGTGGTTTTGCTGACTCTGATTTGGGACTTACAGCTTTGAAATTTCAAGAATAGATTTCTGTACTTTAAGACCCTGGGTTTGTTAATAGCATCCATGGGGGTCTCACATAGTCTTTTTTGCTCTCAGTCAGAGCCTTTTCCTGACTCCTAAAAGTTCTGGGATTCCCTTCACCATCTTTTTTTTTTTTTTTTTTTTTCTTTATCTCTGCTAATTCTTTAAGGCTAAGCTTCCCATAGTTTGGTCTGCGTAGTCACTGTCACTACACTAGATGGCACAACGAGGGGAATCACCTGGCTCCATTACAAGACACAGCAGAGAGAAAGTCACCCACAGTGTGTTACATCTGAAAACTGTCTCTTGATGGTTATAAATTAAATCTCTTGCATGGGATAAATTAAAAGTGTTCTTAAGTGGCAGCTGGAGCAGAGTAGAGCTAACTGAACTACTGCCCTCTGCTTCGTTATAGAGGGCTTGAATTTTGTGTCTAGCACGTAGTTACATTTCCTGATATATCGTCAACTTGACACAGTGTCATCAGAGAGAGGAACTGGCTCTATCAAATTGGCCTGAGAGCATCTGTGGCAGATTATCTTGATTGTTAATTAATATAGGAGGATATAGGAGGCTCCAGCCCACTGTAACCAGCACTGTCCCTTAGGCCAGCCACCATTTCCCAACCTGGAGCTCAAACAACCCATTCACAGAGGTTGCCTAAGACCATAGAAAAACACAGAAATTTATGTTATGGTTCATAAATTATACAGTAGCAACGAAAATAGTTTTATGGTTCTGGGTCAGCAGAACATGAGGAATGGTGGGTGTTAAAGGGTTGCATTGTTAGGAAGGTTGAGAACCACGGCTTTAGGCAGTTGGATCCTGAGGTGTGTGAGAAAGCTAGTGAGTGATTCCATTAGCAAGTAGCACCCTCCATGGTTTCTGCTGTACCAAACTGGCTGAGTAGTTCCAAGGTTGGAGGAAGTGTTCTATAGATTAGCAAGCAGGCCTGCCTTAAGTTCGTGCTTTGACCTCTATCAAAGATGGACTGTAAGCTGAAATAACCCCCCCCCCCACACACACACACACTAAGCTGTTTTTGGTCATAATGTTTGCCGCAGCTTTGGAATGAAACTAGGATGCCTGCCACTTGTCCTGAAGCTGAGACTGAGGTTTAACTGGAGTCTCTGACTTTTCCCTTCTCCAGCCTGTGTCTTCACAGCATCTGGGCTGTTTCCCTGTACTCTTGAGATGAAGGATTTGTCTCCTTCCTTCCAAGGTTACACTTCCTGACTTAGCTCTTAATTCTAATCTCCTCTGGCTAATTTCTCACAGCAAATATCTGTAACTTGATCGATTGCCACCTTCCTCTGCACTTAAAAAACGTAATGATGTTAAGAGAAAAGAATAACACGCAGGGAACCCCTTTTCATTCTGTGAATCCCTCTCCCCACTCATGACCAATCTCAGGGGCAGTAAAGCATTTCTACGATGGTGTCTACCCATACCATCTACTCATCCAAATTCGCCAGGAAGTGACCTCACCACCAGAAAGTGCACACACTGTTTCCCTGTGCATCACCTTGTCTGACCATCCATAGCATGTGACCCACTGTGGGCCTCCTGGCTCTCACTGGTTTCTTAGACTTCAAAACCAGAGTTGTCACCTCGACCCAAACTTGACCTTTCAATGTGTCCAAGGCTCTAACCACGGTTCTCGGCTGGCTTTCATCTTTGCCTTTTCTTCCTTGTCTCACCAGTCTCTCTCCCATCCTTCATTTTATCAGATTTTATACGGCTTTCTTGGCTCACGTGTCACCTGTCCAGATGTCAGTTATCTCCTGTGACTATGTCCCTCTCAAACTCAGGTTTTGATTAATAGGTTCCTCAGCAGATCTCTGGTGATGTGCTTTAAAGGTTATCCCAGTTCTGGCCCGTAGTTCCCTTTATGTTCTCTGCTTCCTGTCCATCATGAGGTCAAGCTCCTCCTCTTCCAGCTCTGCACTGCCAAGATGATGGGCCTGGGCGCAGGCGCAGAACTGATGGGGCTGAGGACAATCGACTGAACCGGCAGAAGTCATGGGTCAAAACCAGCCTTCTATTGGGTTGTTCTCTCAGGTGTTTGCGTCATGGCTATGCAACAGTAACAAGCACACTCCTAAATGCACTCAATCTCCTGCCTTCTGCCATTCCAATCAAGCCACACGATTTTTCTGGACTGTTTTTTTTTTTTTTTTTTTTTTTTTTTTTTTTTATGCACAACCTCCTAACGCTGTATACACTTTCTACAGAAGTAAGTCTTTTCAGTTTACCTCAACCTGCATGGAAAACTTCTTTGCTATTGCTAACACTGTTAATGCTTATGGAGCTTCACTGTGGTCAAGCGCCCCAGGAACTTCACATTTACAAACTGTTTCCTTTGCTTCTCAGAGTAACTGAGCACGGCAGGATACGTTAAGGCTCAGGTGCTATAACCGAGGAGCCTACAGGTCTAACCAGGACTGACTCTGTGGCTTCAGGGAGCCCCTTAAGCCTTCCTCCACATATGTCTTTGTCAAGCACCCCTTTACTTTCTCATTTCTGCCATGGAGGACATGCACTTCCTTGAAGGCTTGCCCCAGGAAACACTCTGGGAGGAAACCTTTCCTTTTCCCCTGATAGATGTAACCCCTCCACCCGGCACTGACCCCGAATACCTCACATAGGTGCTTATCAGCCACGGTATGCACACATCTTCCCTCACAGCCTGCTTGCATGCCCTGAATACGAGTGTCCTCTTTTTCTTATAACTCAGTATTTCTCTTATTGGCCTGTTGCATTTCAATGCCTTTGCTGCCTTTGCTTTTTTTTTTTTTCCCCTTGCTGAATGTCCCTGTAAGGCCAGGGACAAAGCTCAGCGTGATACAGGTAGTTAGTTGAATGCTGAATTGATGAACAGACTAAAAACAAATCTTGATAACCGCCCGGACCTTTTTATTACACATGAAGGAGTTAAGACAAGCTGTTACCAAGGGGGCTTCAAGGTCTAAAACGCCAGAGTCGAGAGTCTGTACCTGGTAGTCTGACTGAGTCAATAAGCAAGAGTTGGGGATTAAATGAATTTGCCAAAAAAAGAAAAAAAAATTCCATGAGGAACCCACTTTTATATTTTTACATAATTTTAGATGGCGTTTCTTTCTTCCCTTCTTTCCTTCCTTCCTTCATTTGCTTTCACCTACTCCATAGTTTACATATTTCACTGTATGGGCTCCACCCCTTTTTATTTAAATTTTGCCATACAATATATTTTGTTCATATTTTTCCCTCCCACAACTCCTTGCAGATTGTTTCCACCTCTCTATCCAGCCAACACTAGGACTATCTATCTATCTATCTATCATCTGTCTACCTCACCTAACTTTATGTTATCTCTCTCTTGCCAAAAAAAAAAAAAAATGCATAAAACATTTTATTCTTATTTTTGGATCAGCAACCCAAATGAGGCAGCATACACTGGAACATTCAGTTGCTAAAAGAAGTTAATTGTGACTAAAGAAGAATCAGGACTGAAAGGAAATGGAGAGTCCGAGCAAACCTTGACTTTGTCTGTCGGGTAGGACTGTGCCACCCATCCTTAACAGGAAAAACCGAGCCATGACCTGAAATGTCTATTCGAACAGCTCTGTAACATTTCTTTTTAACTAAAGCTTTCATGTAATTAAGAAAGATTTTGATTGTATACCGATGTTAATAGCGATGTCATTTATCATGGATGAAAAAAATGGAAGCAACCCAGTGTCCACTGAGAGATGAGTCAGCTATTCGGGTGGCAATATGCATATACATAAATATGTAAATGCACCAATACTATAAATATTCATAACTATGCATATTCATGGGTGAATATTTAGCCTTCTGAAGGGGAATCTGTTGTGACATGTGCTACCGACATGGTTGAATCTTGAGCAACCTAAACCAGTCACACAAGGACAAATATTGCATCATTCCAGTTATACCCAGTACTCGGAGTAGTCAAGTGCTAGAGACAGAAGTGTTGGAAGGCAGGAGCAAAGACATGCAATATTTAGTAGAACAAGAGTGTGAGTTTGGGAACATAAAGGGCTCTGGAGACAGATGGTGCTGAGTCACTAGTGTGAATGTCTCATACCAGTGGAAGTATGGTTACCATGGTTAATTTTTATATAATTTATAGTTTCTCACGATCTAAAAGGAGAAAGAGCGAGGATGTAAAAGGACAATTACAGCATCCAAAAGCAAGAATGAGGGAAATTCCTAACACATTCTTCTCTGGACCAGATATCTTGACAAGTTGATATTTCGAGCTAATAACACATATGGGTTCCTGGCCTTGTGACCAATATTAAGCGTGGAGCTGCCAAGAAGTGACAGCACGACCATCTTGGGTTTTCAAAGGATGTTGGATGTAGAGGGACAGGAACAAAAGGATCTGGATTCACAGATTAGAAGGAACGGAGGTTTCTGTGCATCATCAGGAAGGGGGTGTGCAGAGGAAAACAGCTGGACCTAGGATGTGGCTTCCTAGCGCTGCCTTGTCCTCAGATGATGGAGGCTGATGCCAAGAAGAGCTTGCTTGAATCTGGATGGACAGGTTGGAATACACCAGAGGCAGCAGCCACTTCCACATGCAGGATGAAGTGCCAGGGGCTGAGGTTGATGATGGCACAGATCCACCGACAGGGCTGGTGTTCAGAAGTCTTCAGTGTTCTCACTGATACTGAGGGACTGGATCCACTGGGTACCACTTGGTACCATCTACATGAATGTCCAGTCAGGGCTTGGCTGAGTCATGGAAGTGTTCCTATTTTTCAATGGCTAAAAAAGCACAGGGACATATTAAAGTAGAAAATACAAGAGAGACTGAAGCAAAAGGACTGATACAGAAGAAAATGCTGGCACAAGGCCTTGGAGAAGTGGGAGCAGTCCTTGCCAACTGCTTCAGGCTGCTCGTGTATTTGCATAACATTTAAATTGAAGCCTGACTAATTTTCCAACAAAGCACTCGGCTCCAAATGTAAAATTTATAAGGAATTAGTCTTTTAAAAATTAAAAGATGTTTTTCTTGTCTATGCATAATCTGTATATGTCTGTTCTTTTCTCTTTTTTTCTTCTTTCATTTCATGAATGGCTTTAACCTAGGGCATGTCTGTCCATACTCATTAAAGCACATATTATGCTGGAGACTTGACCAAGAGCATCGCAAGTGTGCAGATGTCTTACCATGCAAGGCACCAATTTCCCCCTTTAATTATTTCCCTGTCAGAATCAATCTCTCTCTAGGGTCTGCTTTTGATGCTCAGCCAATCAGTCTCATTGTGCTGACACAGTCCAGCTGATGCCAAACAGGACTGCTGCTGAGGTCCCCATTAAGGGAACAAAACACACAGTCATCCCAGAAATGGCACCCCGCTGCTACAGCACGCATCACCAGGACTCGAAAATCACCAACTGCCAGGGAATGAAGGGGGCCTGGAGACTACCTCCTGCCAGTCTAGCATCTGCCTGAAGAAGAGACAGAGGACAGTGATCACTCGGTGAGCTAGGAAGAGACCCGAGATCTATATACTCCTCCTAATTCCCATAACTCCCTTCAGCTCCCTCCATATCCCCTCATCACACCCCTCCCAACTACGTTTTTTTTTTTTTGTTTTTTTTTTAATAACTCACTATGTCCAATTAGTGCTGTTCATACTTTCATGGATGTGGGACCATCCACTGGACCATGGGACACCCGCTAATGATCACACCCTCAAAGAAGAATGGCTCTCCCTCCCCCATTAGCTATAAACCGCTAATAGCTCCTTAGTGAGTGGTCGGGTCTAGAGAACACCTCTGACTTAACAGTATCTGCTTTCCTTGCTGTACAGTGATATCTTCATTGTAGACTTGATAGAATGTGACTTAGTTGTGGGCTCTCAAAAATCAAAGATCCAGAAAAGAAGAGCGAATGTGGGTAATAGTTTATCTTCCCCTCTTCCCCCGTTATTACTTTTTCCATACTTATAGATTTATTGGTTATTTTCTTTACTTACATTTCAAATGTTATCCTCTTTCCTAGTTTCCCCTCCGAAAATCCCCTCTCCCCCACCCGGCTCCCCAACCCACCCGCTCCCTCTTCCTGGCTCTGGCATTCCCCTATACTAGGGCATAGAACCTTCACAGGACCTAGGGCCTCTCCTCCCATTGATGACCAACTAGGCCATCCTGTGCTACATATGCAGCTGGAGCCATGAGTCCCACCATGTGTTTTCTTTGATTGGTGGTTTAGTTTCAAGGAGCTCTGGGGGTACTGGTTAGTTCATATTGATGTTTCTCCTATGGGGCTGCAAACCCCTTTAGCTCCTTGGGTACTTTCTCTAGTTCCTTCATTGGGGACCCTTGCTTCATCCAATGGATGGCTGTGAGCATCCACTTCTGTATTTGTCAGGCACTGGCAGAGCCTCTCAGACACTGTTGCGGATGCCAACAAGAGCTAGTTAACAGGAGCCTGATAAGACAATAGGTTATCTATAGAGTAAATTCCTCTGTCTTAAAACTAGCTCTTGTGAGTGACAGGGCAAGTCATGATGTCAATGAGGCAAAAGCAACTAACCAAGGTCAAAGTTCAGAAGTTTTCTTGGATGTACGATGTCTTCTGAACTCATTGCTTGTGTCTGAGCAATCCCCTTCCATATGAACTCTGCTCCATTAAACTATCCCAAGAGAACATACAGTCAGGTACAGCTGCCCACAGTCTCAGCCTGTACAGCGATTTCAGACTTTCAGTGGAAATAGTAAATCAGTGGCCATGGCATGACATCTATATTCCAAGTTGCACTGATCTTGGTGTCAGGATGACAGCCTTTGTTCAAGTTGGGAGCCCCAGTACTCTTGTCCCAGGTCCTTGTCACTTGCCTGCTTTGTGACCAGATCTTAACGTTCACATTCCCAGAACCATACCAGGGACAGGGCTGGCACAGATAAGACAGCACAGAAGGAAAGCCACCTCAACAATCTTTCCTAATAGCAAAACGTCTGTGGGGTGTGCGCATGTGCATGTGGGTGCGTGCGTGTATGTGTATGTGTGTGTGTGTGTGTTCCATGCATTTGATTAGCTTTGCCTGAATGAGTATGGGTGAGTCTGGCTGTTGGAATGGGAGCAATGTACCAGTGGCTCCACCACTGAGGAATATGACTCTGCCTCCTCTGCAAAGCTAAATGTTCTATGGCTCCTGTAGCAAGGGTGGGGCTTTATGGGTCCCTTCTCATGGAATGTCTATGGACCCTGTCCTGTGCAGGGTTTGTGCAGGTAACCACGGCTGCTATGAATCACTGATCCACTATCATTTTTTGAGACAAGTTCTCTCACTGAATATAGAACTCTCTATTCAGCAAGCCCCCTGGGGACCTGAATAACAGCGTTGTGGTGGTGTGAATAAGTTTGGGTCCCTTAGATTATGTATTTGAATGCTTGGCCTACAGAGAGTGGCACTATTAGGAGATGTGGCCTTAGTGGAGGAGGTGTGGCCTTGTCGAGAGTTTGTCACTATGGAGACAGAGCTTTGAGTTCTCCTATGCTCAAGCTCTACCCAATGTAGCACAGTCTCCTTCTGCTGCCTCAGCTCTTTCTCCAGCACCACGTCTGCCTGGACTCTGCCATGCTTCTCACCATGATGGCAATGGACTAAACCTCTGAAACTGTAAGCCAATCCCAATTAAATGTTTCCTTTGGTGAGAGCCGCTTTGGTCATGGCGTCTCTTCACAGCAATAAAACCATAACTAAGAGAGCAGTTGCACACAAGGTAACATTAACTTCGTTTTGGAAAAGTTATTAGTAGGCAAATTATAAGGTTTTGTTTTCACAAAAATGTAGCTAACTTTCAAATGTGTATCTTTGAAACTTCCGGGCCAAAGGCATCCTGTTCTTTTAAAAATACTACTGTTGAAAACGTTTGGCCCACAAACTCACATCACGAAACTCCATTTGGATTAAAATTAAGCAAGAAAACTCTTCAGGAAGGCTCAGTTAAAGGGAATCTAATATATTATTATTATATTTTGCTAATATGTAACTGTTCCTTTATGAAGATGGATCATTGGCTCGGAAAGAGAGGCAGAGGCAGAGGCAGAGGCGGAGGCGGAGGCAGAGGCGGAGAGGGAGGGGGAGGGAGAGGGGGAGAGGGGGAGATTATCTAAAATCTTTGTGCTAGGCACAGTGATATGTAGTACAAATGGGTAAGTGATAGGATCCTATGGTGGTTTTTTTTATTTAATGGAATGTGTTAGGAGGAGAAAACAGATTTCAATTTATTCATACAAAATGGGGTTATTTTATGCATTGGTGGTTCTTCATTAGACACTGACTCTCAGATTTAGACAAATTGGTGGCCGTGCGCACATTCAGCAGATTTGAGAATTAATAGGCTTATTACATTAGAAGTGTGAGCGGTGTAAAGTGTAGCTGTGCCTGGCAGACGTTGATGATGGTTGTATTAAAGCCCTCACACAGGGCATGGATTATGTCTTGAAGTGGCCTTCAAAGCTGGGCTGGGCGGTCGTGTGCACTGACCTCTGTGGGCTGGAAATACAGATCAGAGGCAAGGAAAGGAAATGCCAGGAGAGGTTGCTTTCCTTTCATCAAGGACACCAACATCAAAAGCTAACTTCGCATGCCAAGGGCAAGTGCTGGCAGTAATGAAAGGGTAGACCTTGACACCCCAAGTAATTACAAGAAACTGCAAGAGGAAAACTCAGAAAGGGGAAAGGGGCCAGAAAAGGATGCCCGAGAGATCATATGGAGTTCAATTGAACCTTCATAAGCTGATAAAATGAAGCTTTAAAGAATGGAAATCACCTTTTGAAATGCAGGTACAGTTCCACTCAGAACACTATTTTATGTGAGATGTGTCATGGCTGCAGAGTCATGTAGTTTTATCTGAAAATATAGTCCCTGGGTTTTGACATATGAAATTCCCTTTCTTTCCATTTCAGTTTGTCATTCTTTTGTTCAACTTCTCTGTGGTGTTCTGTGACCCAACGGAGTCTTCATTCCCCTCTCTTCAGCACATGCCTATAGTACCTGCCCAGCAACAAAGATCTAAATCCACAGAAGATGCTACAGAAAGCCAGCCCTTCTTTGAAAGACGATGGCATGCATCACTGGGAACTAGTTGCATAGTGTTGACTCACTGCTCTCAGCTCTTCATAAGCTGTTCCTAGATGTGCCACGATACCCTTCTCTAAAAACACTGAATATGTATGTAGCAGGGGAAATTTCCCCACATGGCAGTAGTTCAATAATTGAAGGAGCTCTCGAATAGTGTCCAAGCTACTGTGTATTATTGAGCCATTGGGAAAGCCTTACTTAATCTTCTGTAGTAAATAGAAGTGTGGAAGGCTGAGGGAGATATGGCTCAAACTATTTTCCATGTAGCTATGGGTAAATAAAGTCAGAGAACACAAATGTCCCTGTGTTAAAGACAACACACTAGAACGTGAAAAGATAACAATGTAATGGTTTAAGAACGGGGCTAATATTCTATCCAAATAAGCTGACTACAATATCATGACTCTTGGGCAAATACCTTATCTTGTGATTTGGTTGCATAGTCTTTTACTAACATGCTATTTATGCTTGAAAACCAGACAAAGTATCCAAGGTTCTGCTAATCCATCTACTTGCATTGTGACCAATAAAAGCCCCATATATGTTAAGTCATTGATATGTTAAGATTTATGCTCTAAGTAAAGCAATCCAGCCAACTGAATGCATGGGGGATTTAAGGCAATCCTGCCTGATCAGATGATAATAAAGACTGGGTTGGAAAGGAGTCATTTCTTGGTGTTTTAAAGACAGTTTTGCTCGAAGTGAGTAAGTGACAAAATAAACATAAAAAGGCTAAAAGAGAACTATGCAGTTCTGGCAGCATAGGCCATGTTAGCTTTATGATGTCATCTTTACTCATGGGGAAAGAACAAAGGTGTAGTGGAAATGAAATGGAGATTTGTGTGAGAAGTGTCAGGTCAGCGTGGGGCTCCCCAAAATCCAAGTCTTCGGGAAAGGTGAAGAGAATGTTGCTGGGATGCTCTGAGCCTCACTGTAGAGCAAAGTATTGTGAAATTCAATAACACTTGTATGGAGCATAAATCTAAAAGTTATTACGCCTGTACAGTCATACAGCATGATATATTTAATGGCAATATTCTGAACCACTCTTGCCTAGGGGATGTTTAATTGAGCTGTGCAAAAAAGAAAAAAAAAGTTCTGCTTTGTCCTGAAAGGAATTCTATTTTGCTCATATTTCAGCTGGGTAGATGCTTTCAGAGCTAAGGGAGACTACAGCTAAGAGGGCCTACAGTCCCTTTCATTGGCAGTGTACTGAGATGATGCAGGGCTGCCTGCTTCAGATCAAAGGAGATAGGCAGCAGAGCAGACTTTCACATGGGATGCTCCTGTTAGAAAGGGATGGTACAGTGTTACACAGCCAATCCCAGGTTCCATAAACAGTGGGCAGATGCAAGCAGTGGTTGATCTCATGAAAAGATCATATGGTAAGGTTCAAGCTTAACTGGACAAAAGCTGCTCACTGGAAGATTAAGGGTTATCAGTGGTCATCTGATGAGAAAAAGATTGGTGGTGGTTGTCCTCAGCATCTGTCCCATGTCACTTCTGTACTGGAGTGTGCACAGGGATGTTGAACCTCTTTCATTTTAAAGTGGGGATTCAATCACTATTGAAAATCTGTATTTTTCATTGTGTGAAACATTGAGTTTAAAATCCATATTTAAGAAGCAACCAGACTAGCTAAACCCCCAGGAATTCCCAGAGTTACACTCATATAGTTGATCCAGGGTTTAATATTCAGGGTTACAAATGTGAGCTGAAGAACAACATTAGCAGTTCTCTCTCAGTGAGAAGATTTGTTTGTGCTTGAGTCCAGTACTATGTAAGAGTCCAACAGTAATTCACCTTGATGGTTTAGCATCATCCTTATAACTGTATGAATCCACTCATTTACTCAATGATTACTCAACAGATGGTTGCATACTGGGCAGTTAGAGAGGTTGGAACTGTAAAAAGCAATTATGATGCTGACAAAGATTGATGAGTGCTCATAGGGGTGACGGATGAACAAATGTTCATGCTTCCAAGTAAGAGAGTAAATTAGATAGCTCCTAATTTATTTATTTATTTATTTATTTATTTATTTATTTATTTAGAGACAGGGTTTCTCTGTATAGCCATGGCTGTCCTGGAACTCACTCTGTAGACCACGCTGGCCTTGAACTGGGAAATCCGCCTGCCTCTGCCTCCCAAATGCTGGGATTAAAGGTGTGTGCCACCACCACCCTGCTCCTAATTTTTTAATTATAATAGATCTACTAATCATGTTTAGAGACCCTAGCAAATAACCAACATATATAGGGCAATAGGAATTTAATATTTTTGGCAAGTTCAAGACCAGACTTTTAAAAATTATTTTTATTTATACGTATGTCTGCATATGTGTTATATGCAGGTATATGCATATGTGTATGCATGTGTGGTATGTATGTATGTATGTGTATGTGTGGTGTGTGTATATTCATGTGTGTGTTTGTGTGTATGTGTACATGTGTGTGTATACATGTATATGTGTGTGTGCACACAATTGTGTGTATGTGTGTGTGTGTCTGTATGTGTAAGTGAATTTATAACACAGATATGTGGGTATCCTCTGAGATCAGAAGAGGGTGTCAGATCTCCTGACTGGCAGTTACAAGCTGCAGTATATGGATGGAGGGATCCTACCACCTATCCTCTGGAAGAACAGGAAGTACTCTTAACAGCTGAGCTACCTGTCCAGCCCCAAGACCAGCTTGTTATCTAAGAAAATTCAAGCCAGATTCATATGGAAGCTGAAGAATCCAGCTCCCAGAGCCTCACTTGAAACCTATGCAAAACATTAAATGATCAGGGCTGTGAGGCTGCAGAGGCAATTGTCTTGAAGTATTATTACTCAGTAGCTTGAAATGATTTAGGAAGAAACCAGGAGATGATGAAGATGGGTCACATGTCAAGATAATAATAAAAGAAGAATCACAAAAGACAAGAAATGCAGTTCTACCAGAATAAGTGTGAATATGGGAATTATAGAGCCAAAACTGATCTGTTTAGAAATGTGGGACTAAATGTATTAAAAGGGAGAAACTGCTTGGA
>NC_034608.1:61721944-61749251 GCF_900095145.1 Mus pahari | reverse complement strand
TGTGTAAGAAAGAGAGAGAGAGAGAGAGAGAGAGAGAGAGAGAGAGAGAGAGAGAGAGAGAGAGAGAGATCAAACATTTCCATCTAGGAATGTAATTCAGGGTAATCAATCTATCCCTGTTTTTCTTACATTTTAATCATTTCTTCATGGTGAATATATCACTAGAAAAAATATATATGTATGTGTATATCATATATAATATATTTATATTATATACAATACATAATATATAATTATAGTGTACATAAATATAAATGTATATTATATATAATATATATATGCCTCAAAGCATTACATTGTATCCTCACAAATATATAGGAAAAATTGTGTACCAATTAAAAGTCCCTGTGAAAGAGTCTGCTCTAGTAACTAGAAGCAAAAACCACATTTACTCCAGACAGCAAGGATCATCCAACAGGTAGTGTTGTGGTGAGGTTGCCTGTAAAATCTTTCACAGTTATCTGTCTTGTTGAGGTGAATCCAGCCTTTATCTTCCACTAAATATTCATAATTTCAAGCTCATAAAACAAGATACATAAATTGTGTTACTTATTCATTTTCCTAAAGAAATTACCCTAGAATTTTCCTTAGTCAGGCAAAATTATGCCAGCTTTACTATTTAATGTATAACTAGAATACATACCCTGTGTATCCCATCTTTTCCAAATCAGATTATCCTCACCTTTGCCTTACCAAAATTGTTAAAAAAAAAAAAAAGCTTTTATTTATTTTGCTTTATTTCAGGTTTGTTTTTTGTTTGTTTTTAATACAAGGTCTCTTGTGATCCAAGATGGTCTCAAACTAATTACTTCTCCAATAATAATTTTGAACTCTTGACCTGCCTGCCTCCAAGTGCTGGGATTATAGGTGTGTACTGTAGTTGTTTGAACAGATATGGCCCTGTAGATATATATGTTTTAGTGCTTGGCTCACAGGAAGTGCACATTAGGAGATGTGACCTTACTGGAGTAAGTGTGGACTTGCTGAAGTAAATGTGTCACTATGGAGGTGGGCTTTGAGGTCTCCTAAATTCAAGCTACACCCAGCATGGAATCAGAGCCTCCTCCTGGATTAAATCTCCAAAACTGTAAACCAGTCCTAATTATGTATTTTCCTTTATAAGAGTTGTCTTGGTCATGGTATCTCTTCGCAGCAATAGAACCGTAACTAAAACATCTGACCTCACCAAAGGTTATCACAAATATTGGCCTAAATAATTTTTTTTAATTCCAAAGGGCTATTTGTAAAGATATATGTATATGTACATGTATATGTAGATATATGTATGTATATTACCCAATTACTCACATCTAAGAACTTTTAATAGTGTCTGAGAATGTTATTTATCTGAATGCTATTGTAGTCATAAACATATATTTTAAATAACTTTTATGAAAATAAAGTTGAAATAATTGCTAGTGTTTTCAATAAGGGATTATAAACTCCTTAGCATGAAAAAATGTGGGTGTGCTGGCTGACAATTTGTATGAGGGCAAACAATGACACAAGCAGAATATGAAGTTAACATTTAGTCCCTCACAACATTTCTGTAATACAACTATCTGAAACCTGAAATTTATGGTTAAAAGCAACCTATTGAGTCCTTCCTGTTCAACTTTAAATAAAAACTAGATAAATAAATAAATAAATAAATAAATAAATAAATAAATAAGAAATCAATACAATGTGAAATAATAGTCCCTAAGTGAAACTGACACATGGAAGCTAACACAGACCCATTGAAAAACAGCTTCTATGTAGATTATCTAAAAATCAGAATTATTAGATAAATACTTCTGCTTTCCTTTGATATATAGGAGAGAACATTTAAAACATGTTAATATACTTCTATGCCTTCTTTAAAATCTGAGTAAAAAAATTTTAATGATATTCTGCAACAGAAAATATCATTTTCAAACACAGATTAATGCTTCTTGTCTCCTTCTCCTCCTCCTCCTCCTCCTCCTCCTCCTCCTCCTCCTCCTCCTCCTCTTCCTCCTTCTGATATACCCTCACTATGTAGCCCAGGCTGACCTGCAACTTGTAGCCCATTTGGCTCAATTTGCTGAGTGCTGGGAATACAGGCATGAACCACCACAGCATTCCTTTTTTTTTTTTTCCAAAATTCACCTTCTAAGTTTTATTTTGAACTCTTGAAAGGAAAAATTACAAAACTGAAACTCTACATAATAATTTCTGTTGTGTTTTATAAATATGAGTTAATCATGATATCAGAGGCTAGAGGATCTAAAGGAGTTATTGAAGCCAGTATGACATCACAATCTTTGGGAAGGTTTTGACTCTGAATCTGTTCCAAAGTAGATACTTGTTAAATTAGTGACTCTATTCATTGTCCTTGTTTATCTGTTACCATTTTTAAGTTTGTTGGCTGTCTTCTTGGAAAGGCCAACTTCAATGACTAGTCCTGAGAGATGATAGTGGTTATATGGGGAAACTGTAAAGCATTCAGGCATAAATTAATGATAGGAACAATCGCAATGGCAGAGAGAGAGAGAGAGAGAGAGAGAGAGAGAGAGAGAGCTTGCTCTAGGAGATGCAGCCCCCTCTTTCATCTCCACAGGCACCCCATGCACATATCTGCATGAACACATATGCACACACACATAAGCATACACACAAAGAAAAGTAAAATCATTATTAAAAACCATTGTTTATGTTCAACCCCAGTTACTTTCTGCATTTTCTTCAAGTTGCTTTGATTGAGTTTATGTATTTCGATTCACTGCTGCTGAGAGCAAATGGTTT
Organism: Mus pahari; assembly: GCF_900095145.1. Lineage (NCBI taxonomy): Eukaryota > Metazoa > Chordata > Mammalia > Rodentia > Muridae > Mus > Mus pahari. Next base: position 61,746,485 of record NC_034608.1, on the reverse strand, counting down.
AGTTGTTCAGGGTTCATGAGATATTACCAGCTGTGACATTCATTCTATGGCAAAGTGATGCAAAACTCTTTCCAAAGCCGTTATGGCTGAATTGACATCTGTCCTTGGCATCTGCTAGTTCTATATGCCTTTATAGAAGTTATGTAATTTCTCTAAGTCTCCAGTTGTCCGTTTGCGAATAACAATAGGGACCATTCCTTGGAGAACTGCAAGAGTTTTAAACCACTGAAGGTTCTCACTGAGAAGAGACAATGTCAGACATCATGTTACTTCTAAAGAGGCAAAGGGAACAATAAAGCTTACTTTTTTGTAGTGATATTGGAGAGGTATGAAATAGGAAATTACTTGGCATTTCTGAATTTTGAATTAAAAATCCTTAATCTTCAGAGGAGGAAACACTGGCTCTTTTAAGATTGCTGTGGAGTTTCCTCAAAGCAAATGCTAGAAGGTAACACTGTACCTGATGGTAAAATAGTACATAGTAGGAGACTCAGTAGCATAATGCATAGTAGGAGATTCTATAATCCCTGTTGCCATAATGGTCCAATTTATTTCCTGTTCACTTTTAGCTGGACACATGGACGTTATCCGTGGTCATCCAGGACAGTATTGTGGAGAAGACCAACTTTCTTCTGGTCAGTGCACACCCTTTAAAGCTCCTCAGAAGTTCCTTTACCCTTCCAGAATAGCAACTCACGTATAGTTGATGCTCTTCTCATGGTCTAGCACAGCTTTGGAAAGGAACAAATAAAAGAACTAATCCCGTTTTACATGTGATTGTTCACACTAAATTTAACAGTGACTGATAACTCATGAAACCAAGGTCGTGCTGTCACATCCTACGTGTGTGGAGGTGAGTAGCAGAGCTTTCTCATAGACTCTCATGTTTCACCACAACCTTGAAACTGATAAAACTGGCTCTGGTTATAAGGAATTAGGTTCAAGAGGATTGCTCCATGGAGGGTACCAAGAGTAATAAAATCATTAGGGCATGTAGAGAACAAGAAAATAATTACAATGCTGTCCTTCCAAGATCTCAGTTGATGTAGAAAACTACTGGTCTATACAATTTTTGCATCCAGAATAACTTTTAGAAAATATATTCCCTTGACCATAATATCATGCATTTAAAAAAAATCTAGGAAGTACCATACATTCATTCAAAAATATTTGAAAATGGAAATTTTATTTACTCGAGAACCTTGGCCTCTTTCTGTGACCTTGATTTTCTAAACTTAGTCTTTGTGCATTATAGTCTCATCAAAGTGAACAGTATGTATGAAAGGAAAATGCCAGCAAGTAAATACCTAGTCCTCCAGTACAAGACCAGCAGAGTCCCAGTCTATAAGCAGAAAGCACCGATACCTAACTTGGAATGTACATTTTTGTACTTAGATATAAGGAAGAGGTTGTACAAGCTTCTGAAGTGTGACCCATCTCAGCCCAGTGGTGATGCGTGGTTCGGAGAACAAGAAAGTGTGTTGTGTGGTGACAGTAGCTTTTCCTAGACTTGGGACTATGGAGAGACACCTGCCATACATGATTCTCTATCTGCATATAGTGACCCTAAAATGATAAGGACTAAAAATCTTTCCTCCAATTTGGTAGTTTCCTGCAGTTATTGACTTCACCTTTGCCTGCAACACACAGTCAGGGGCAGAAGTATGAAGTGTTGGATAAGGCAACTTTCAGTTTGCCCTTGGTATTGTAAAGTGGACCTCAAGTTTCAACAACCAAGAAAGAAAGAAAGAAAGTACAAACATAATAAGAATATTTTTTTCTGGAAAGTCCTAACAAAGTTCAGTTCTTTCATAGAAACTCAATCAAATGAAAAGTGCAGCTATCTCCAAGGGATAAAGAAATTTCAAGAACCTGATGGATGGTTTAAAATAGAGCACATCTTCCCAGTGGACAAGCTGACCCAGATCTTAGGGAGTCAAACTCATGGAGAATTACAAAGTAAACCCAAGAAGCCTATGAAATACTCTTTAAGACAAGGTTTCTTTCAGTGTTATTTATTCATCTATAAAACATACATATAATTATAAGTATAAATACATTAATATTTTAAAGGTGAAGAGGGTGCTTTAAATACACTGGTTGTCTTTGGCAGTGCTTTCTCACTTAAGAGGTACTGAGAGATATATGTTTTTATTCTGGAAAAAATGCTTTTAGTGGAAAAGTACTGGAGTCTAGAACAAAAGAATATTCCATTATTTCTTTAAAAAATCATTTAACTATTTATCTTAGGTATATGGGTATTTTGCCTATGTATATGCTCATGAACTGTATGTGTGAGTTACAGGAGGTTTGTGAGCCACTACATGGATGCTGAGAATCAAACGCAGTTCCTCTAGAAATTCAGCCAATACTCTAAGCCATTAAGCCATCTCTCCAGCCCTAGAAAATCCCATTCTTGATTCTACGAATAAGCCTTTTCTGAAGTGGAAAGGCACACTGCTAAATTTCATCAATATTTGAATTTGAATTAGGTTTTAATTATTCCTCATTTGTATGACTATACAAATGATGACCTTACACAACTTTATGAAATAAAGATCCTAAAAGAAAAATAGACCTGTTAGGGTATTTCAATCAAAGACGAATACCCTTTGCTGTCACAAGAACACCATCATCTCTTCTGATCTCTGAAGAAAGGTTAGGGTCTTAAGAGTTCTTTCCTGTATTCAGTCGGACTGTCAGGAGGCAGACTGAAGTTTTCTAAGACTGTTCGAACTAATGTCCTAATAGGTTCAGCAAAGCACATTATTCTCACTATTCTACGTTAGGAAGGAAAAACTATATTTTGAAGTTTATTCTAGAAGAAAGCTGGGGAAAATAGTTGAAAACAAACCTCCGAAGCTCAGGAAGGTATGTGGAAGATGGAATGGAGTCCTGGGCCCTGAACTCGTGACAGGTGTATCATGGAACACGTACAGCAGGCTTGAACAAACTGTAGTGGTAGCAGGCACCACAGGTCGAGGAAGCATTGGCCTTGGTTTAAGTGCAGTGTCTATAGGAAGAACTCACAGTCTGTACCGGCCACATAGATGCTGGAGATGATTGCTACTTGGTTTTTATGAGCAATGAGTTATTTTATACATCTCTAGATTTTGTATGCCTCTGTTTGCAAAAGAAGAACGTTTTTATCATATATTTGTTGGTTTCTTTGCACTGACACTTTTCAGACCATGGAAAGTCAATGAGATCATTTGCTAAGATGTTTGAATTCAATCAAAAGACTATTCAGTCCTTTTTAAGAGGAGTGTTTTGACATGGACTAAATAGTCATTGAAGTTGCTTATAAAACAGTCATTCATAAAGCAAGGCTTAAGAACAATACTGTTCTACAACGGAAAAATTAGCAACAAATAAATGAATAGTATTCTATGAAAATGAACATTTAGAACACATACAAAATGAAATATTATTTAGTGCTAAAGAAAACTGGAGTTAAAATTTTTCCAAAAAAAATGGATAGACTTCAAATGCGTAAGATTGTGAAGTCACAATTCTCCCAAAATGGAAAAATAAAAAAGCCTGCATATTCTCTTTCATATGCTGAATGAATCTAGCCAGTAATATAGGTAAATATATAAACAAATATGCCCATGGATACAGAAGAACAGGAAGAAAAAAAAATAAAGGCTAAATATTAGAGGATGAAGAAAGATAGAATAAAGGTAATGGATATGAACTATGAAGGAGGTATGCTTTCTTGGTGGTTTAATATAACAATTATAGAATATTGTATTTTTATTACCAAAAACATCTCACTTACTTGTATATCATTGGTTTCAGAATACCAATATGGCAGATAACTTAGCCTGAGTAAGCATATGAGGTAAGTGGAATCCTTGGGTTCCAATCAAACAAGAAAATGATAATAAAATTAAGTGTGAATATTTCTATTTTTAGAACTTTTCCTCTAATCTCTTTGGGAGAAAAATCAGATTAATAAGAAAGTAAAATTTGACTTAAATGATATATACTTATCCTCTTACTTTCTGGGGGAAAGGTATGTAGATTTTTTTTATTAAAAACTAGCTGATTTATTTCAAACTTAAGTGTATCATATTGCAAAAATGGGCAATCATTTCATAAAAGGGCACAGCAATAGTTTGCACAGTTTCTTTTGTTTTACCTGGTAATGAGGAAAGGGTTGATTTAAATAGGACTAAACTTCTAGGCTGTGAAAACAGAATGTTGAAAACTAGTTCCTGTCCATATGACTTAATAGTTATGGACCACATAAAGCCTGAGTAGGTGTTCTGCAATGCTGTTCAGTTGATATATTCTTATGGTTCCTAGAGATGAATCCCTTTCATCTCAAAGGGTTCCCAGCAGCCACTGTAGAAGAAAATGGGAAGGCATACAAAGGAAGATGCCGTCTTTAGCTAGATGTGAGGCATCTCACAGGGTCTTCATGTTTCAAAATCCTCCAATCCACTGTGATCATCGTAAACGAAAATAAATGAACGTATATATTTTTTTGCCCCTAAGGTGATTAGGAAAACAAATTTGATTCACTTTCTAAGCACTTGACATTCTAAACAACTTAGAATGTTACGTGGCAAATCAAAGCACAAGGCACACACTAACCCGTGCTGACTGCTACGTAATAAGCTGCTGGGTATTGCTGACACTAACACTGATGATAGTGCCACATTTGTTTTATGGACACAGCAAGTCCTTCTGGATGATGACATTTTATAGTTTAAACAATGACTCATGGAAAATGAAGTTTTCATTTGCTAAAGTACTGCAGAATTGGATTCAGAAACATCTTGCTATGTTGAAATGGATGCTATTTGAACAACAACACAAAAGCTCTCATGAACTTTAAAAACGTACAAGGATGTTTACTTCTGCATTCTAACTGGGAAAACAGAAGCAAACAAATAAAATAATGTTCCTGGGACCTATTCCACTGTTATATCCTATTACACAAGCAAGTGTGATATAAAACAAAGCCGTCATCACCACACCAAATTATGGAACAAATAAAGCCAAGTTTCTCAAGATGACATCCAATAAAACATTACAAAGAAGGCTCACTTTACTTGTAATTGAAAAATACTTATGTACCATTTATGGGCCTTTATTTATGCTCACCTAAAAGAACAATAGTGACTTTTTAAAAGTTTATGCTAAAACTTTATCCCAAGATTCGCTTACTGATACTTTAAACTTTTAAAAATTTATCATTTTATGTGTATGGGTATTTTGCCTACATGTGTACCTGTGAATAACTTGGATAGATTTTGCCAGGAGAGGCTGTGGATCTCTGGAACTAGAATAACAGATGGTTGTGAACCATCATGTGTATTCTGGACACCAAAGCAAGGTCCTCTGGGAGAGCAGCTAGTGCTCTAATCCGCTGAGAGATCTCTCCAGCTCCATGTAATTCTTGTAAGTCAAGTTGAGCCCAATGTGGGTCACAAAGAATTCAACATGAGCCTGAACTCTGCTCTTCTGTGTTTTGAGTTATTACGTTAAAAGTAAGTCTTAAGAAGTAATTTACCGCTAATATTTTTTTCCTGTGTTGTTTTTTCCTTTGGGGGTTCTTTAAATGGGAGTTTAAAGAAGATGGTGAGTGGATGGTCAGTTTCAACAAACCAGTAGCTAAAAAAATTTAGTGATTTATTACCAGCAAGACTGAGGAAGGTTGTTAGTCTGGGGTGTAGATGTGTACAGCTCTGGTGTACAGGTGAGTTTTCAAAGACCCACTCATTGCAATGGTTTACTTTGAATTTCTTCCCACTAACACTTTATTTGGAACTTTGAAGGTCAAACTAAGACCACATTCATAGAGAAAACAACTTCACCTTTGTGACAAACTACTGTGAGAAAACGCTTACTCTAAATCACACAGAATTTGGTTAGAACAGTTCATCATAAATCTATATATATATTTCTTAATATTTACAACACGGAAACATTAAGTGTATACAGCTGTTGATATGCAAAGACTGAAGATTAAAAATAAAACCTCTACAAAATAAAATAAGTATGTACTACAGAGTCTCAAGTTTGAACTTCTGTGGTTATAGAGCTGGATTCTTTTGATTGCAGACCATAACGGGGCAAAACTGCAGCATTCAACTACTGACAAGTAAATGTGGAAACAGGTCATAAATTTGCCTCATTGAAGTATCTGTTTTACACAAGGCAAATTTTAAAGAAACATAAATTCTTTACTTCCAGTATCTGAAATGAAAATCCCTGCTCGAACCCATCGTGGTTTCAATGCTCCCCAGTTCAACAGTTCGTTAAAAGATTGCTTTTCCACACCAGCAGAGTTTATATAATTTTTACTTCCTCATTTCTTAAAAGCACGCCTTTATAATCCGGTCTACAGAATTACCACTGTACCGTGTTAGCATTGAGAAATCACCTAGAAAGCATCATATTTTGTAACTAGCTGTATGGGCGTAGGCTGAGGTATTATTAGCCAGCTGGTTCAGAAACTGATAGGCTCCGAATCTGTAACAATCTGAGACTTGGGGCTGAAAGGCCCTATTATGCTATTGCCACGGACATAAAGTTACTGTCAATACTGCAGAAACCTAGGCCTGAAAGAATCTATTAAGTTAACATTATGCATTCTTGGGGTTCTGAGGTCTCTGAAACCCATCCACCATTCAGTCCCAAATGACGTGTACAAATACCACAGAGCTCAACCTTCAGGCATCTCTGTTGCGTTTTTCTTTTCCTGCCCCTCCCGTCCCCTCTTCCTGTCTCGCCATCTTTATCTAACCTCTGTAATTGATCCTGACTGGCTGATTATCATTTTTAAAAAAATAGTGCTAAAAGTATTTATACACAGTCGCTTTGCAATTAATGGGAAATAACTTTCAAGGGGCTGCTTGACAATCCCTTCTGGTGGGGGAAAGCCTGCTATGTGTCTAATGGAGTTTTTCCCCCCCGTATCTTTTGTTAGTGGTGGGTGGCAAGTGGATTGGAAAGAAAGACAGGTTGTGTAATGGATTGTGGCTCCAAAGACTGATGGGAAGAATAGTTAAGGAAAAACAGAAGGTTGTCATGAAAGGAGAGGATGCCCCGTAGACCAAGGTCATAGACACCACCTTTCATTTGATCGACATACACAGAGGATGTGAAAAACTGTGTGTTTACTATTTACTTTAATACCAGAGGGTACATAAATTATGCATTGAAATATAATCATGTTCTCTCTGTGCCTTTGGAAAAATAATAAAATAAAGCTCTCTCTTTCTCTCTCTCTCTCCCCCCCTCTCCATATATACACCTTTCAAAAACCTTCTTATGTAACGAAGTAAGTGGTGACTTTAACGGAGAGACCTGAATGGAGCATTTGTTTTGAAGGCATATTTGCTCTGTATCATGGCCCCTGCGCCCTCTGTTCATCTGATCCCCTGCTCCCCAGGAAACATTTTCATACAGCTTAAACCTGGGGATATTTTGTCTTTGGTAAGAAGCCTAGTGATGAGAAGTTTCAAAGATCAGTGTATCAGCATGGGATTGTCCTTGTCCTGAGGAAGAAAGCCATTTGCGAAGATAGACAAGTCAGATAAGAAAAAAAAAAAATAGCAGATTTGGCTGTAGTCACACAGTGGTGTCTGACATTTATTCCTCTGATTGATTTTCTCTCATTTCCCTTCCCGATTCTCTCTCTTTCGCCTTTTCTCTTTCTTCTGGAAATATTTATTGATTATTACCTATATTCTGGTGGGGAAAAAGAATATAACCATGCCTGCCAAGAAGGGGCATTAGGTTGAATAAAAGGGTGACATTAGTGAAATGGTCACTTTACTGGATGTGTCACTGAATAGGAAGATAAATGCTACGAGCAAAAGGAATGTAAGAGGGTTAAACAAACCGGAGGGACTCAGTTTTGATCAACTGTGTTGATGGTTTGACGTCTTGCAATCAGGGAAGCTTGGGTGGGGAGGAACCATGGGTTCTGGAATCTGAAGAATGCAAATTAACCACAGGGAAGCAATCTGGAGGGGGAGACTGGCAAGCCCAAGGCCCACAGTCAAGGGTTTATATGATCTTGCATGACAGGAAAGCAGAGCGCTAAAGCGCAGTCGGTTTAAGAGAATTCGGATAAGTAGGGGCTGCGCTGGGCTAGGAAATTGCTAAGGGTTTTAAACTAGTGTGATAAGATTGTCTTTTCATTTTTAAAGAGCTACTAAGACCACAGTATGAATCACAGGCAAGGAAAAAAACCAAAATAATAATTGCAAGGAGTCTAAATCAGGAGGGCATTTCAGAGTCTAGGCTGAAGATGGTGGAGTTTTATACAAAAAGCATTAGAAATAAATTAGAAAAATGGGAACACTATGACACCCTCGGTAAACTTCCAGCTAGACATCCTGTAGCTATGACTCCTCTCCAGGCAGCCACTGGAAATGACAGTAAGGAGAACGGCTCCCTGTTACTGTGGCCATGCGAGTCATCTTGTCCAAGGTCTCTTTTGAGTTAAATCTATCCAGTCACTTGCTCAGGGAAGCCTTATTAGCAATTGTCATTGAATTGATCAAGTTAGCTAAGTGATGTAACAGCTCTTCTGATGGGCTATTTCTTAAAAGCAGTTTGCTAGGCAGAGAGGCCCTATATGGCAATGAGGAATTTGACGTCTAAGATCTGGTACTCTTAACTACATTGCATTATCAATAGAGGTTCTCACTGGAGGCAGTTAAACTTCCTGTTGGGGCATTCTTCACATCTGGAGACATTTGGATCATCACAGCTCAGGAGGTGAGAGCTACTGGTAAACCCTGTGTAGAAGATAGGGAAGTGACTGAATATCCTGTGGTAAATGGAGCAAACCCTCCCAGTGGCAAAGAATGATCTGATTGCAAGTCTTCAAAATGCCAAGGCTGGGAAATGCTGGCTTTTCAAAACAGGCTGATAAGATTTCTATTTATCATGACATGGAAGACAAAACAAAATTTTTACTCAGTCATGGAAATGAAGTGAAGATCTAAAAGACAGAAGAAGTTGATATAAACTAACAACACGGGTTATTTGCAATATCTTGGGTATATATTCAACCAGTATTTACAAAGTGCAAAATCAAATAAAAATGCTTGGTAGAGAAGACAATGCATTAATATCTTTTTTTCCCCACAGATTTGTTTATTTGCGGTGTTTCTGCCACAGCAATCATTTTATAAAGTGTTTCTTTGGAAGCTATTTGTCATTTCCTGTTATCAGGTAATGCAATTCATTTTCTTGATCGCACACTGAAAGCTAGAGAAAGAAAATGATAATGTACGTATGATAATGTATTTATGGTCTTAACATCTAATGGTTTGGTTTCAGTTCTGATTTCAGTTAATTTTGTTAGGCTCTCCCGTTGGCTAGCTTCTGTTCGAGTCACTAGATATCCTCCAACTTTGTACCTGCTCCTAGCTGGTTGGCCTCTGTATCTGTTTCAACACACACTTCTGCTTTCTGGCCTCCAAGGGGCTTAGACAGTAAGAGGAGAGTAAGGAACATGGGTTTGGGTGGCTCTTTACTTTCCCCAATCCCCCCTGAGTAGTTGCAGAAGTCTGATAGCATCCTTCATAGGTCATTTCCAGCCCTTTGTATAGCTCTTCCCCTCTCCACATTCACCTAGGATTAGAAAAGAAATGGCAGCATATTCTAACATCCTTTGCATGATAATTATAATATGATTAAGGCATGGAAAATAGTCCTGTACCTGAACTCTCACTGACCTATCCAGTTTTGATTATTGTCTGCTGCTAGCCTGATGACTCAAATGTATATTGTTATGGCTCACATACACGATCCTAAGGATTGACAAAGATTGAATATTTGATCACAAAGTACCTTGCAGTTGGTAAACAAACAATGTGCACATCTATGCCAACTAGTACGGATCAAGAGATGTGGCCTCGATACCCAAGAGTCTTCATGAAATCAAAGTATAACACTAAAAAACTGTAAGTGCCTAGTTAGTAGATAACTCTTGATGTCAGTAAAGTATTGCACAGGTATAGTACAATGAGGAACAGGGGGATACTCAAAAAGAACTCACTCTTTATTGAAGCCAATCCCCCTTTTGTATGAGCCAGCAGTTAACCCACTTCCCAAACATTAATTCATTATTATTTAATTCAACCTCTAACTTAGAGATTAAAAGACATTGCTCAGACATTTTATTCTATGTACAGAAATCAGCCCCAAACCATTCTACCTCCACACTCACAGGATGCAGTCCTGAAAGTGACATCATCATCCCTCAGCATCTATGGAGTACCACTTGCAAGACCCTCCTGTAAGATGCCATAGAATGTGTTGCATATGCCCTACACACCGTCTCGCGTATTTCAGATCCCCTCTAGATCATTTGCAGTGCTTGACGCAATGTAAATGCTTTGTGAATACTTACCACATGGTGCTGTTAAGGAAATTGTGTCAGGAGAACTCAGCACATGGTCAGTCCGTCAGACTCAGCTTTTTTTTTCTTGAAAACTTTTCATCCACAGATACAGACCCTTCAGACATGCATCCGAGGCTGTGTAGAACTCATAGTTAAATATCTCTGTGCCATGGCTCCTCATGAAGACAAACAGCCTCAGACGTCATAGAGGCCGCTTACTAGATCTGCAACTATGAACAAACCCCCCTCAAGGTTTCTGAACCTGAGTTTCAGGACTTGATAATGAGATTTGAGGCATTTAGTGAGCATTGAAGGACTTAATATATTGTCTCTGCCTCGCTCCTTCCTCCCTTCCTCTCTTTTACTTTTTTCTCTAGAAGAGCGGTCAAAAGTGAGAAAAGTAGAACCCATTAAAAGAGATGTTATTTAAAATGAGTCTACTTTGCAAAGACGTACGCTGCTGTGACAAGAGCAGTTGATACAGAGGGTGTGCTCCAGTGTTGAGTGGAAATCTTTATTTCCGTGGTAGCTTACTGCTTTCTCGCCATCTTTACACAATGTCAGATTTGCCCAAGACAATGCATATTGGAGCCTTAATGAGAAATCTCACGCTGAAGGTTATATGTAAGGCGTCGGCTTTGCTTTCTCAGTGTCTTCTCCACAGTCTCAACGACATCTCTTACCTATATCACACTGTTTCCAGAGGAACCGCAAATACCTTAGCAGGATAAATGTTATTTCCCCCTCAGATGCTTATTAACTTAGGAAAAAACATAGTAAATGGTTTAGGTTGTACAATGATACATGAAGAAATCTGCTGCTATTAGGGATTATCATACAAAGACAATGCTTCTCAACCCATGAGTTGTGATCCCTTGGTGGGGTTGAAAGACCATTTTACAGGGGTCGCCTAAGACCATCAGGAAATACATATGTTTACCTCACGATTCATAACAGTAGCAAAAGTACAGTTATGAAGTAGCAACAAAAACAATTTTATGGTTGGGGGTCACCACAATATGAGGAACAGTATTAAAAGGTTGTGACATTGGGAGGGCTTGGAGCTACTGTGCAAGGGTGTGACTTAGCCACAGTGGGTCATACTTTTTCGTTAATCTTCTTCAATGATATTTATGGTGACATGTGAGGAAAAAAATACATGAACTACTGTTATATCAAATACTAAGAATTCTTCTTAAAAATTGGAAAATCAGTTTAAATGGGGTTAGCAGATTAGATAGTGATATCAAATTGTTTTAAATATTAGCAGACTCTTAAAAGTTGTAATTCTAAGTTGAGAATGCTAAGGATGTTTAAATGGTCTTCATGGTTGCAACAAAATGGGACGTTTAAATCCACTCTTTTCTCCAGTTCTTGAATGGCCAGATAAAAATCGGAGCCCCAGCCGGTTCCCACATCTCTGATGTGAGCTCACATTCTGTGTGCTGGCTGACCTAATGGGAGCCCAAGGTGGATCAGTTTACTGGAGCACAGGGTGTCTCTGTGCTGGGACTTGTGGACCTGCGTCTGTAGCAAGTCCAGTCATATACTACACACCTACTTTGCCTGTAACCGGAGACCGCTGATGCACAATGGTGCTGAAAGAAGTGTACCTTTTCAGCTAGGGCACCTGTAACAGATCCTCCTGCATCTCTGGTTGCCACACAAAGTACCCCAGCCCATCCTTAGTGCCTGAGTGATCGAACGTATTAGGAAATAGAGTAGAATGGACCGTGTGTGTGTGTGTGTGTGTGTGTGTGTGTGTGTGTGTGTGTGTGTTGGGCTGGGTCTGACCACTCCACATTCCCCAGGTGGGATGTAACTGAAGTCTTCTGTGTTTTTATTTATGAAAGAAATAGACTGGCAAATTGAAAGCAGTTTCTAAGAAAATATTTGGGAGGTTTTACTAGAGTGCCACAAGAAGCTGGTGCGGTACAGATTTAATGTTTAAATATTGACATTTAGTAAAGTTAACTATCTTGCTTAAGAAGAGATGGGGGAGGGGATGTTGTTATTCTCTTTCTGATTTAAGAAAAGAAAGAAACACTTCCATGAGTTCATGGAATACAACGGCGATAAGGACAGACTTACTGCTCAGTGAGACCCCTTTATGGGATCCCTTGTCACGAGGGTCTGAATATTAAATAGGAAAGAAAGCTGTGAGCGTCTATCTTTGACAAAAGCCCCTCAGTGTGAGGCAGAATTGGAGAAAAATGTCACCTTTCTTGGCCATTACCAGCCTACCTTCCTCACTGAACAGACAGAAGGTCATTGCTGATAAAGGAGGGAACACCAGCTAGCCCCCGCTATAGCTCTACTTTGATTTATGTGTGCATTTCAATTTTTCATGGCTCTTGTTCTCATAGACAGTAGACGGCTCTGTTTATCTCTCCCTTTGCAGCTTTAGTCCTCCCCACCCCCCTGCCATTCAGCCATTCCCAAATTGAGTATAATAGCAATACCACACCATGAGCCTTAGCTGAGAATATCTTCGAGGACCTGACAGCCATTGCAGGCCTTCTACATCACCACTTCCAAACAAATTCATTGGAGCTGTGCAAGTTAACTATTCCCTGACAGGAACTTGCTTTTAGACGTGAAGAACAACGTGGAGCCTGTGAGATGGTAAGTGCCTCATTTTGGGAAGGAATATACCACATTAAGGGTGGGAGACATTGTGAGTGGGGGTTTAAGGTATTTTAGTTGAATGTAATAAATAGAAACAACCTCATGGGAAGGCACAGGTTTGTAAAGACCTAGAGTTCATAGACCAGTCTTCACTTTCCTGGGATAGAGTCCTATCAGTCAGACACCATGCTTAGCTGCTATTTTGAATTAATACTTTAGGTAAGATAATTTGCAAACACTTCAGAATTCCAAGCAGATGACTCTGGTAAAAAAAAAAAAAAAAAAAAAAAAAAAAAAAAAAAGTGTAGTCCTACATTCTTTGACACTGCAAGTACCTATAGCCTTCAGAGGTTTTACTGACAGAGGTTAATTTGAAGCAAGACATAAACTCTTGCTGAAGCATTTTTTTGGCCTTTGAGAAAAGCAGTTCATGTCTCTGAGCTTCTGTTCTCTCCTTTGTGGACCGAGGATGCTAACATGAGCGCTCAATCCAATTCTCAAGGAGGGAGGTAATAATCTTCAAGTTGGAGGGGTTGACAGAGTCTGGCAGATTACGATTAGATCCTAAATAGTGTCTTCTCCCATCTTCCTCCACATCAACCTTGGATCTATGCTTCTTGTGCTAACCACAAGCCCGCCTCTTTTGCCAGCATAATTTATTCTCTTGTATCAATCGTAATACTTCTTTATATAAGCTTTTAAAAGTGTTTACAAAGAAACTCAGCTGAAATCTCATTGGCAAGGAGAACTCATTGCTACGGTGATTAGTCTCCACAACAGACTAGACTACATTTCAACAGCTGGAAAGGCACACACCTTTAATCCCGGCACTTGGGAGGCAGAGGCAGGCAGTTCTCTTTGAGTATGAAGCCAGCCTGATCTACAGAGTGAGTCCAGGACAGCCAGAGCTACACAGTGAGATTCTATCTTGAAAAAAACAAATCAAAAAGAATGCATTACATTTATAAAAAGACATGCAGTGGGGAGGCCTCCCCAACTAACTTAGATAGGGCATTGGGGTTCTAAAATTAACTTTGTAAATTAAAAACATCTAAAATTTGCCTAAAAGAACTAAAAAGAAAAAAAAAATATTGTTCTTACATCTCCTTAGAAACCCTCCCAAATCTTTAAAGCAGTTGATTCTCACTAGAAGATTTCCCAAGGAAATCTCATTAGCAAATAAACATATCTTAGTGCATTTGTTGGAGATGTGTGCTACCTCCATTGGGTGCATTATGTGTTTTACTTTATCCCCATCACGTAAAGCAGAGGTGTGAATCAAGAAGGTCCCAGTGAGCATTTGTGATGTGAACACGTGGGTGGGTTGAACATATATGTGTAAGGACAGTTAAATAAGTAGAGATGATGCATCCCTGGCTGCAAGGAGCTTGCTCAGAAGACAGACTTCAAGAAGAGAGGGGCTCATAGTCTCAGTGAACATGGGCTTGCTGGTGAAGAGTCAGGGAAGGTTTGTCTCTTAGGAATTTGGCAAAACAAAGACAGAGACAGAAACATCACTCTGATGATAATTTTAAGTGAATATCTACAGCATGCAAACGATAGGGCATAGCCATGCTAAAAAGATGGTACATTTAAATCCATATCAAAGGCAACCAAGGCAGAAGTTAGTCACCATGATATATGCATACAGTTTTGCTTGCATTTGGGACATGCTAACAGACCTCGTCTTTACTTTTCTGGTAAGCTCTGTGGTTTGCTGAGGACAAATGCAAATTACATTCCCCAGAAGCCACTGTCCTGGTTTGAAAATGAACACTTCCTCTACACTTATTCATTTTTTAAATGCATGAATGATAACTTGGATTTGAGATTAATATACCCATCATCTTTGAGTGAGAGATTAAAGCGTACCAAAAAGAATGCAAAATTGTACCCAGAAATCATTATGCATCTTCAAATATATAAATGCATATTTGATAAGATATATATATATCCATTTTTGTACATATTATATATTTTCATGATATTTTATAATTAGGAAACATCAAACATTACTTTCTCATCTTAATATTTTATTGAGTGATAAATGTGTTAGATCCAGGACTATATCTACAGGTAATGGGTAGATAGCCAGGAAAGAAAGCAGCCACAATTCCAATATCATAGGGTTATAATCTAAGATAGATATAATAGACAAATGATACTGGATATGAGACAGGGCCTCACTACACAGTTCTGGCTAGCCTGAAACTTAGTATGTAGATCAAACTGGCCTCAAACTCATAGATATCCCCACATGTCCCTGCCTTCTGGTGGCCAGTTTGTCAAATAACATTATAAAGAAACCACAGATACAGTATGGAGGTTGATTGTGTGCTGTGGTTGGGATAGTCATTGGAACACAGGTTGCCTCTAAGGACAGGAATTGTCATTTCTGTGCTACATTTTGTCACTGACAAAATAACTGAGCAAACAATCTTTAGGGTGAGAAGATTCATCGTGGCTCACAGTTTCAGAGGGTTCAGTCCAGGGTTGGGAGGAGGTTGGGAAGGAGGAGGATGAAGGTGAGGAGGAGGAAGAGGAGGGGGAGGAGAAGTAGCTACCACCACGCACAATATACTCCATCAAGGCATTAACTCTTGTTTGTTTGCTTGCTTCTTTTACAGACAGGGTTTCTCTGCATAGCCCTGACTGTCCTTTAACTAAATCTGTAGACCAGGCTGCACTCCAACTCAGAGATCTGCCTGCCTCTGCCTTCCTGAGCACTACTGCAATGATTTATTTCCCACAACCAATCCCACATTTTAGTGTCCACATCCTTCCAATAATATGCTATTCCATTAATAATCTACTAGTGGATTATTGTGCTCATTATATCAGTGCCCTCATGATCCACTCATTTCCCCAAAGTCCTACATCTGAGCACAGCACTGAGGTCTAAGCCTTCAACAAAAGACCTGGTGGTGATGTGTGTTTTGGGGGTAGGGAACACTTCTAAGTCTTATGTCCTAACAAGCCTTTGTGAGCTACAGTGGTCAAAGTCCTCTGGCATGCTTTATCAAACCCTTTGGATTTATTCTAACCAGTCACACTCAGCGATGGTTAGTCCAACTCTAAGATACTTCAGGGAACCAATCTCACATGGTCCAAAAAATGATAAACCTTGACTTCATCTTTGTCTGTCTTCTATAATTGAGTTTGAAGTTGAGTGCACTCAACTATTTTTGTCGATGTATTTTTTTCAGCCCTGTTTGAAGATGTCGAAGGAGCTTTTCAAAGCACACACATAAACACACACAAATGGTTAAATAGACCTTTAAAATTTTTAAAGATTAAAAAAAAAAAAGGTGAAAGGGGGGGGTTGCTTTCTCTTTCAAATCTTACACTAGCCTCTGTAAAATGGAGACAAAAAAAACTGACCTGGCCACATGGATGTGAGGAATCAGTAATGTATGCAAAGTACCTGCAGCTTTCACCTGGCACCCAGGGGTGCGGGATACATATTTCCTGCTGGTATTACCATTGTTTGTCTATAAGAACCTACACATTATACTGAAGCCTTAGGAAATGTAATCTTGTACTTGTTTTAAGGGATGCTTTAAATCCCTTCCATGCAGCCCCCAAGGAAAAGAACTTGCACTTGTAATTTTTATCTTCTTAGTGTTTAAACACTAGCCCCTCTCCAACACTTTACATGGGGATATTTCTAATCTTCTGAATTCTCTCTACTAATGAACTACTTCTTGTTCCTGAATCTCCCAGTTCAGAAACCACAATTCATAAAATGTGATCTGTTAATGGATTAGCACCTTTGGTTTCCAGAACAATTAAAAAAAAATAGTTTCTAAATTCTAAAACTAGGTAGACATCTCTGAGAGGAACATTAACACTTAATGCGCATAAGAATGTTTTTAATGTATTCTTTATTAATTAATTTATTAATATAACATATTTTTAAAATCTTAAATGCCATGAAATGCATGCCTCTGGGAAGTTCCCTGTAATATCACGTCTTGTAATAGGATAGATAACTTCATGATTTGTGAAGTTAAGAGACATACTGGTTAAGTGAAGACTAACACAGAATTGTTTTACAATGATAAAATCATCTTGACTTTATACAATATAATTATGTGAACATTATCTAACTGAATACATTATGGTTGCACTAAGGAATGTGTGAAGGAACTATCATTTTATTGCTAGTCAATACAGGAGTCAGGGGAAGAAAATAAGGAGTGAGGGAGAAGAGAGAGAAAAGAAAATTCTTTCCTTTTGTTTGTTTGTTTGCTTGCTTGTTTTCAAGACAGGATTTCTCTGTGTAGCCCTGGCTGTCCTGGAACTCACTCTGTAGACCTTGATGGCTTCCAACTCAGAGGTCTGCCTGCCTCTGCCTCCCTCAGGACTAATTAAATAGCTAAGGAGAAAGTTTCATTTGGAAAAATCTCATAGTCTGTTATGGTGAGCATTTTCCTGAAAAAAAAAAAAAAAATCACTCCCCAGATTGTTGAAGACGATTAGGTTGAGTTTATTCAGAAGACAACTAAAACTGTGGGTTTGTCGTAGAGACAAGAAACTACACTCAAGTCCAGTATGTGTGAAAATAGAGTTTTTTAGATCAGGAGCAGAATTGGGGGTCAGTGGGGAGGAAGTGAAATCAGAAACATCAAGGCTAGACAGAGTTCTGATGCTGCTACTTTATTTAAAAATATAACTAAGCCAAAAAGGACCTTGCAGAGGGCAGGCCAGGGTGATAAGATATAGAGGGTGGGGCTTCAGGAACTTGTCGAATAGCAATGATGAGTAGATATCAAGAGTGGGAAGAATTTCAGTCTACTGACTGTCAGAATTCTTGACTAAATATTCAAGGTCTGAGACTCAAGTGGTACCGGGGTAAATTCAGGTCAGGGACAGCAGAGACAGTCTTTGAATGACCATGAGTCTATGTTTATAACAATTAAGGGAAAGTACAACAGTGAGATGACCATGCCCCGCAATTCCCGAGTATACCTTAGTTTGGAAATATCCTTGATGTGTTAGCAAACCAACTCACTCCTAATACTTAGTAAACCAATTATTGGGAGAAAGGCACCTCAAGGTTCTAAAGGAAGAATTGCTTAAAAGCAGCCAGAAACTAAACTTAGAGGAGAAAGGAAATGAGAAGAAGTTTAAGGAACAGCAGCAGATAAAGAGGAAAATGAGGGGTAACTAATGAGGACTTGGAGAAATCTCAGAGATATTTGCAGATACAGAAAGGGGTGTCATCTTAGAATGACCCACACATTGCTTTCAGTGTTATCCTGACAGTTGCCAACAATTAGGAGTGGCTCATTCTACTATCTTCATGATTCTGGGTATGGAAGGTGATACTGTATGCCTTGGCCAGTTGACTACTGTCTCCACTTAAAAAATACAAGTAAAAATCCAGATATGTTCAAATATTAAGTCAGCTAAAAAGAGATCTATTGCAATTGAGCACATCCTGCTGAACCAAGCCACTGTGTGGCCTTTCTTCCCCAGACAGTGTCAAGTTTTCATTGAAAAATGTGAAGAGAACAGAGTCACCTGAATGTGATGTCACTGTTGGCAAGCCTCTGAGGCCAGCTTCTGTCAACAGCTCAAGGAAGGCCCAGTCCCAAACTAGATGAGGCCAGCTCCATATCTGCTTATCCTGTCGTACCATGATTTGCTCTGATGGACCATACCTTATCCTAAAAGCTAATAAAAATATTCTCTAGAAATACAACTATCCATGCCACTTTGTCAATAATTAACCTACTATGTTCATTGTTTAGCAGTTGTGGAGAAAAACGAACAGAATTTGTTGAAATCGTCTGGTTCGAAATACATCTAAAAAATGTCTCCATCTGCCAAAAGGTAGTTTTGTATCTCTAGAACGTGAAGAACCTGTTTGGTTCTCGGCAGTCAAAGCAAACATGGGTACTTGGGGCTCTCAGAGAAACTAAGCTGATTCAATATCACTGTGTAGGCTAATGACCAGTTTCCTGGGAGAAGATTGGAATGACTTGCACCAGCCATGACTTCAAAGGCAGAGCAAACTGAGGAGTAATTCTATTTTCATGTGTTGGTGAAAACACCGTCTACCTAGTGATCTTATGTCTGCTTGAATATTACAGGATTTGCATAGCATTATTGTAGAATTATCAAGTGTGGTGTTTACCCTAGCCTATTGAAGTAGGGCAGTGTTTAAATGATCTCAGGGAGTCTATCAGTTTGTATGCACGTATGTGTGTTTGCTTAATAAGGAACACAAACTAACTGACTTATACAATGGAAATGATCTCATAGCTCTGGAAGCCAGAGGTGAGGGACAAGGCTATGGAAGGGTGGTTTCCTTCTGTGGTTATGGGGACAGATTTGTTCTCTGCCTCTCCCGGCTTTCTAATGGTTTGTCCCACATGCTTGGCATTCTTTGGCTTGAAGCACATTACCCTATTCTCTCTGCCTTTGTCTTTACACGGTGTTCTTCCCATGTATGTCTATGTCAAAATTCTCTTTGTTTATAAGGACATCACTTGCCCTGGCCTAAGAGTCTACCCTATTTCACTATGACCTCATCTTAACAGCCTATTTCCAAAAAACAGATCACATGCTGAGATACTGAAAGTTAGAATTTCAAAATATATCTCTGAGGGTAATGGATACAATTTAACCATTGCAGTGGTACTTTGGTAAAAATGGGTCATATAAAATTAGAATCCTTACTGAAAAGATAATAAAGCTTAGCCTCATGCACCAGCTGACTTTAAACTGGCTTTTGGCTCTCACTATCTCTGGATTGGTGGATTACATACTTCCCAGAAGTTCTAGTTTTATTCTAAATCAAAAGTCTTTTCTTCAAAGTAGTTTCCTCTATATAAAAACAAAACAAAACAAGACCAAAAAACCCAAAACCAATCTCTTGGGAAGATGCATCATCAACCCTTTCCAGGTAGGTTAACTGCAGTCACCCTCTATTCAGAGACAGGGCTGAGTTTTAGCTTTCATATCTTTTTTATCCAGACCTCTTTAGCTACTACATATAGCTACTATATATAGCTACTGTAGCACTCAGAACTGTTTGCCTGAGAATGTATATGAAAAGCCACCTTGAGGAGTAGACCTTAAGGTAAACCCTTGTAAGCCCTTATTGGCAGAAACACACACAAGGCACTTTTCTAGCCACCCAGGGACTCCTACTGGTAGAGCCAACCAAAGCTACTCTTTGAGAATAAAGAAGGTCCAATTTCCCTTCACTTAGAAAATTTACTCTTTTTCTGAACTCCGTGTGCTATTTCACATAGAAAAAAAATTATTTGAGAGAAAAATCAAAAAATGTTGTGAACATTCATCTCAGACCAAACACTCAAACTGTGGTCCCTTTTCCCAAAAGACTGTTGATACCTTCCTCCATATGTATCCTAGAGTCCTCTATCTACAAGGTCGCTGATCTTGATTTTTCCAGACAGTTTGTAACAGAATCAAGCAACTTTTGAGTTATTTGTATTTGGCAGTGCCTATTATGTATCAAATAGTTTCTGTCTCTCTGTGTCAAAGCCAATAATTATAGATGTCAAAATAGACTGATAACTGAAACCAATGAGGAATGTATCAGTTGCCCAGTGGGTGGTTGAATAAAACCTAAGCCAAATTAAATAATGGAGAGGCGTTTGTGTTATAAAGCCACAAGGATTTAATCCACAGCAGCTATTATTTCCACATGCTTCTGTTCTGCCAAGGTCAAGTGTTTCTGTGGCAAATGCAGAATTTCCTATTCCCTGTTTAAACGCCACTTGCCTAATAATGCACAACTACAGCATAAGGTAAGAGAACTAATACTTTAAAACAGATTTCTTGAATTTTGTACCAGTTTGCTCTGCCCCACTATGCTTATTGAAATATGGGTTTCAACATGCTCAAAATAATATCAAATACATAAATCATTCCCATTGTGTATTAGCACTGTTCTAACTGTGTGGATGATGTCAGGTCAGATGAGCAGGACAAGCCCCAACAGAGGGTACCACTTTATTGCTGTGTGGCCATTGTGAGTACCCAAGCTGACTCCTCAGACATATGAACTTTAACTTGGGGAATTTATGAGGTCACCCCTCACCTTCACCATCATCATTGAGAAGCAATCCAGTTAAGAACCTAGGGAAGGAAGTGGTTTTAGAGATGTTGTAGAGTACACGGGCAAAATTTACTTTACTCTCCAGAGACTCTAAAGGTCCAACGAAGTTATAACTGAAAATCAAAGCAAATCACCATTGGAGAGCGTGAAAGGTAAGTTTGTGTAGTTTTTGTTTGGAAGCAGTCCCTGTTTCAAGATGGCTATGAAGTGGCCCTCGTAGGGTTCAGGTGTAGAAGGCTTGGGCTTCAGAGGACAGATCTAATCATTGAGGCATGCTTGAAACATGAAGATGTGATATAATCAATGGGTTACTATGTTAGTCCTGCCAATCCATGAGCATGGGAGATCTTGCAAAACAGAAGAAAACCAAGAAGGATGACCATTGTGTGGATACTTCTTTCCTCCTTAGAATAAGGAACAAAATACTCATGAAAGGATACAGGTACAGAGACAAAATTTAGAGCTAAGATGAAAGGATGGACTATCCAGAGACTACCCCATCCGGGAATCCATCCCATCATCAGCCACCAAACCTAGATACTAATGCTCATGCCAGCAAGATTCTGCTGAAGGGACCCTGATATTGCGGCCTCTTGTGAGGCTATGCCAGTGCCTGGCAAACACCGAAGTGGATGCTCACAGCCAGCTATTGGATGGAACACAGGGTCCCCAATGGAGGAGCTAGAGAAAGTACCCAAGGAGCTGAAGGGGGCTGCAACCCTNTAGGTGNAACANCAATATGAACTAACCAGTACCCCCTGAGCTTGTGTCTCTAGCTGCATATGTAGCAGAAGATGGCCTAATCGGCCATCACTGGGAATAGAGGCCCCTTGGTCTTGCAAACTTTATATGACCCAGCACAAGGGAAGGCCTGGGTCAAGTAGTGGGAGTGGATGGGTAGGGGAGCAGGGGCGGGGGGAGTATAGGGAACTTCCGGGATAGCATTTGAAATGTAAATAAAGAAAAAAAAATAATAATAAAATAAATAAATAAATAAAAATCAATGGGTTAACCTATCAATAGATTCTTGAATTGATGGCATTATGGGTAGCTGATAGAAAATTTGAGAGGTAAGGGCCTTGTTCAAAAAGGTTGGCAACTAGTGGTACACCACTGGGGACCATAACATTTAGCTTCTCTCTCCCTCTCAGCATCATGGCTGACATGATGAAGTTAGTCACCTTAATCACATGCTTCTACTATGATGATATATCACCTGACCCCAAGTCTGAAGCAATGGAACCAGCAGGCCATGACCTCAGACTTTAGTGGTCACCTCTAGGAATGGAGTTTCTCATCTCCTAAAGACAAGAATTAAGAGAATGATGCTAAAATGTATGTCTAGGTCCGTCCTGACTCAAAATATACTAGAGAAGCATTGAGACGGACTATCCATCTATGTTGAAGATCTGCTACTGGATCCCGACTCAATAGCTCTATTAGGGATGTCCAGTTAAACCATGAAACATAGGCCACCATTTCGCTTAGGTAGGAAACAAAGAGATGGGGAAACAGAGGGAAGAGGCAAGGAGTGTGCTGTACTCATGGAAGAGTAAGAGAGAAAGGGCTGGTCAGGCAGCACTGGCCTTCAGAGCTGATACTAAAATCTGGTTCCCTAATTGGCTCTCAACTTGGTCAACAAAGAAGGCAGATGCTAATTGCTGGGAAGGTGGGACATCCAGGTCCCCAGAGGAAGAGAAAGGACATAGGGAAAGAGGTCTTTCAGGCAGGGTTTAGAATGGGAGAAAGAGGAACATTCCTCCATTGCTGGTGGGATTACAAGCTGATACAACCACTCTGGAAGTAAGTCTGGCGGTTCCTCAGAAAACTGGGCATAGTATTACCTGAGGACCCAACTATACCACTCCTGGGCATATACCCAGAAGATGCTCCAACATGTAGTAAGGACACATGCTCCATTATGTTCATAGCAGCCATGTTTATAATAGCCAGAAGCTGGAAATAACCCAGATGTCCCTCAGGAGAGGAATAGATACAGAAAATGTGGTACATTCACATGATGGAATACTACTCAGTTATTAAAAACAATGACTTCATGGAATTTGCAGGCAAATGGATGGAACTAGAAAATATCATCTTGAGTGAGGTAACCCAATCATAAAAGAACACACACACATGGTATGCACTCACTGATAAGTGGATATTAGCCCAAAAGCTCGGAATATCCAAGATACAATCCTCAGACCATATGAAACCTGAGAAGAAAGATCTCACAAAAGTGTAGATGCTTCAGTGCTTCTTAGAAGGGAAAACAAAATATTCACAGAAGGAAATATGGAGACAAAGTGTGGAGCAGAGACTGAAGGAAAGGCCATCCAGAGACTGCCCCATCTGGGGATCCATCCCATATACAGTCACCAAACCTGGACACTATTGTGGATGCCAGCAAGTGCTTGCTGACAGGAGCCTGATATAGCTGTCTCCTGAGAGGCTCTGCCAGAGCCTGACAAATACGGAGGCTGATGCTCGAAACCAACCATTGGATTGAGTGCCAGGTCCCCAGTGAAGGAGTTAGAGAAGGGACTGAAAGAGCTGAGGAGATTTGCAGACCCGTGGAGGGAGCAACACTGTCATCCGGCCAGATCCCTGCAACTCCTGTAGACACGACCACCAACCAAAGAGTACACATGGAGGAACCCATGGCTCCAGATGCATATGTGCCAGAGGATAGCCTTGTTGGGCATCAATGGGAGAAGAGGCCCTTGGGCCTGAGGGGGGTCCATGCCCCTGGGTAGGGGAATGCCAGGGTGGGAAGGCAGGAGTGGGTGAGTGAGCACCCTCATAGAGACAGGAGGAGGAGGAGGGAATGGGGGGTTTCCAGAGGGGAGACCTGGAAAGAGGATAACATTTGAAATGTAAATAAAGACAATATCCAATAAAAGAAAAAGAAAAAAAAAGAATCTTGGCTGGCTGGAAATGCCCCTGCCCCCTCACCACCAGTAGGTGGCTGAAGTGGGCTAGCTGGGTAAACTGGGTAACATGGAAGTGAGGCTGGGGCAGCTGATCCAATCTTGGTACTAAGCCGGAAGCCCAGGCTGAGGTCCTGGGCAAAGGAGCCAGTATGTTTTTAAAATGACACACAACAGGTCTTGGTAGTGTTGGCCTACTCCTTCATGTAATCCTTTCTATACAGGGCAACTGGAAGATTAGCCATGCCTTCTGATCCAGACCACGGCCTCTTCAGTTCTCAGTGTCATTTTTTTTCTTGAGAGCGTACTCACCACAGTACTCCTGTTGAGATACTCTCAATGACTCCCACATCCTAGGTGCTGGAAATGACTAACACATCATAGCTCAGTCCTGAAAACCTAGGAATTCTGCCATTCTGATTCTCTCTCTCTCTCTCTCTCTCTCTCTCTCTCTCTCTCTCTCTCTCTCTCTCTCTCTGTGTGTGTGTATGTGTGTGTGTGTGTGTGTGT
>NC_034608.1:61669367-61721917 GCF_900095145.1 Mus pahari | reverse complement strand
TGTGTGTGTGTGTGTGTGTGTGTGTATGCATGCACACATCCCTCTCTCTCCTCAATCCTCTGTTCTACCTCAATGCTCAAATTGTGTGCATGAACTCCAAGTTGTATGATGAACTCAAACATCTTAAACTGGTCTCTATATCTTGCCATTATTACCACACCCTTGGCCATATCTAAAATCCCTATAAGTGTCCACTCTGACAATAGTGTTTTTTTTCTTAGGCAAGGTATTCTAACATTTTGCTGTCCAACTGTTTCTAATTTGGCTGAGTACTCCAGTGTATCACCAGTGCACATCAGCCTAGCTCTTCAGGAACTAACTTTCTGTCCAGCCACATGTATTCCAAAACCCTGATGCAGCCCTGCATTCAGTATCTCCTCGCCTTCCCCTGCTCCTTCCCTGTCACTTTGTTTACTAACCTGGCTCTCTGTTTACGTCGAGGCATAAAGACGACCTAAAAGCATGCGGACTTTCTGAAAGATCTCAGTTGAATAAACACTTACGAATTACAAGTAGACTTCACATTACTTGGCCAAATCTAACAGATTTCTTGATAAACATTCTTCGTAAAGTTATTTATTTATTTGTATGCATATGATGATTTTTTTTTCCTGCACTTAATTCTGCACTCAATTGTGCTTGCAAGCCACAAGAGGAAATCAAGTTTTTTGGCATGAGAATAAATAGTCGTGATTCATCATGTAGGTGTTGGGAATTGAACCTGGGGCTTCTGAAAGAACAGCCAGTACTTTCAACCACTGAGCTATCTTTTCAACCCCTTATTAAACATTCATGTTCCCCTCCACCTGACACTGACATGTGATTCCTTTTTTTAATCTTTAATCCTTCACCTTTGGTTCTCTGGCCACAGGCAGCCCATCAGTTGATTTTGTTTAACAGTTTGCTTCGTAAGAAAATAGAAACACTATGCAAATTTTTACTTTACCTTCTTTACTAAATATGCTCTTTATCTAAATTTTTCTTTCCTGCCATTTTATTCATTTAATCTCTCTACAAGGCAAACTGACCTACAGCCTGCTTCGTAGTCTGCTTGTTCTATGTTCTATTACTCAATCAATGTCCCGTGCAGTTATTTACATATCTCCCGGACGATCAGTTTCTTCCTTTTCACTGAGTTCAGCCACAGAAAGAACTACAGGCTCTCGCACCACAAGCATCTTCACTGAAACAAGCCGTAATTTCCCAGAGTAACAATGGTCACGCATGACTTTCTTGGCTTACATCACCCTCTCACCGTTCCTCTAAAGAAGAACTTATATTTTCTTCTTCAACTTTATTACCTCCCTTCCCTACACATGCACTCCAGTGAGGCTTGCATTTCCTTCATTCCAGTGAAACTCTGGCTCAACAGCAGCCAGCAGCACACGCTGCCTCACCCAACCCAAACATACATGGCATGCCCTGTCCTTCCTTGACCTTTCGGTGACGTTTGACCTAGGTGACCAAATGTTTCTTTTGGAGGTAATTGTTTCTAGGCCAGTCACAGACTCTCCGCATGTCATTGCCAGTTTTCTCAGGCTCCCTCTCGACAGGAAGTGGGGTGACTTTCATACTGCTTCTTGGACTTTCCCCCCTCCCCTCTCCTTTGGTGACCTCAAAGGACACCGTGGTGCAAATGGTGTATAAAGACAATAGCTTCCAAATGCACAGCTCTAGTCCCAACTTCTCAGCCCATCTTCAGAAGGTGCAACCGATGGCCACCTTACCGCTTATATGACTAGAAGAGACTCAAATGCCCCAGCGCCTAAACAGAAATACTGATGTTTGCCTCTGCAGAACTAATGACCTTTAAAATCAAGCTTTTATACCATTAGCACTCTGTGCTTCCTCTTATCTACAGCTTCTTCTACCACAGTACATTAGAATCCCGTTACATCTCTCCCCATTCACAGCCATGACCTTTTGAGCTCTACCCAAGCCCCATCGTCCTTCACCGGGCTGGGCCTTGGCATCCTCCATGGCCTCTTTGCATATATTTTTTTACACTTCCATGCTTTATAATCAAATAATTAACCCCCCCAAAGCAAATGTATCATTCTCCTGCTTAAAACCTCCTAATAGCTTTCCAGTACAGAACCAATAAAACCCAAATTTATTACCATGTTGTGTGTTTGTTTTGGACAGGGTCTCGTGGAACCCAGGCAATGTAACCAAGACCATGCCTTTAACTTTGGATCCTCCTGTGTCTACCGTCTGAATGCAGATGGAGATTATAGTCATATACAACCACACCCTGTTTGCAGTGTGTAGAATTGTGCTTCATGAATGCTAGGCAAATGAGCTGCCCCTGCCTCCCTCTCCCCCGACCCTTACATGTTTTTCCTCTGATCTCTGGGTACCTTCTTCATCATTGTCTTCATTCTAGTTCAAGCTGGGGCACAAATCTGCTCCTGTTCTGGGGGTCTTTATCCTTGCTGTTCTCTCTGCTAAATTGCCCACCACTCCTCATGGCTGTACATAAATACTTCCTTCCTGTTTGCCACTCACGGTTCCCACCCTGTGTCTCTTCAAAGTTGTTTTTTTGTTTTTTTGTTTTTTTTTCCCCAGAACTCTAAGGCACTGCAGCTGTTTACTGTCTCACTCAGCGGTTTTCAGCCGGGAGAGATTTTTGCCTCCCAGGGATCTTTACACAAGGTTAGAGTCATTTGGGGGTTATCATTCCCAGGAAGTGTGTCTAGCACTAGTGAGTGGAGGTCACAGAGAATCCTTTTTATAGGGAAGATTTATCTGGACACCACGATGCTAATTGGACCGGAGCAGAAAGCCGTGTGTAGGTGCTTTGTTACCACCCTTCACCGATCAGCACGGCGAAGGCTATCATTTATTTCAGACTTAAATGCATCACTCACTGTTTAAAGCTTTTACAGGGGCTATTCTCATCAATCTTCACAGATCAACAACCGTAAGAGAAAGGTCCTATTTTTCTGTGTTACACTGATAGTGCCGGGGCGTACAAAGGTGAAGAGTCTTTCTGTGGGTCAGGATGGAGGGCTGTGATTTGAATCCAGACTGTCTGGTTCCTTTCAGCCTTCTATTATAGGGCCATGAAATTATATTTTTCCTATATGTTATTTGTCTTCTCCTTCTACTATATAATCTCTATGAGGACAGTGCATGTGTTGTTCTTGTTTATCCTTCTTCTAACCTCTATGTCTAGACATGTTAGGTATAAAAAAAAAAAAAACACCTCAAATAATGAACAATTCCAAATGCCTTCCCAGTCTCATGTCCCAGGATTCTTGTTTTTTAAAGAGAACCCACTTTTCAGTTCATGACACTCTTTCTGACTCTGAGACATTCTGTTCTGTCTCTAATTTAGCTCACGCTCTTTCTCAGATCTGACTACCCCTCGTAATGCTTCCATCAATACTTGAACGACAATACCACGTTTCCACCTGTGCCTCCAATTCTACATAATATATTTTAGGTCTTATAGAGCCAGAGAAAAGTTCTAGAAGAAACAACTTTTAGGAAGTCAGAATTTTCTAGTTATATATTTTACACAGAGAAAAAATAAGACTCAGATAAACTAAGCAATGCAAAAATTCAAGTTTTATCTTGAGAATTTTCATATGACATTAATTATGATGCTAACGGGAAAAGAGAATTTGTGGAAAATCTTTGGAAAGAAAGAACTCTATGCCTACTCAAGCAAGTTTTTTTTGTTTTAAATCTCTTCTTTAAATAGTGTAGAATTTCCTCCTACATCATCTTTCCATTTCATATTTTCTTTATTTTTTTTTAAAGTTTTGCTTTATGTGGATTAAATGGGTGTCTTGATTGCATGTGTGTATGTGCACTTTGTGCACGTGGCATGCATAGAGGGTGCCAAGTCCCCTGGAACTAGAGTTACAGAGAGCGGTGAGCTGTCATATGTGTGCTGGAGATCCAACTCTGATCCTCTGGAAAGGTCCGTGTCTTAGTCACTGCTCTACTGTTGTGAATAGACAGCATGGCCAAGTCAACTTACATAATAGAAAGCATGCAGCCGGGGGCTTGCTTAAGCTATTATCACCATGACAGAGAGCATGGCGGAATGTAGTTACGACGCTGGAGAAGTGGCTGAGAGCTTCATCTTGATGCACAAGGAGAGAGGGGGGAGGGAGGGAGGGAGGGAGGGAGGGGAAAGAATGGGCCTGGCATAGGCTTTTTTGAAGCCTCAAAGCCCACTCCCAAGTGACACACTTCCTCCAACAAGGTCACATCTATCTCATCTATATGAGCCTATAGGGATGGTTCTCATTCAAACCAACACAAGTTACCAGGGCTCATAACCTCCGTGCCATCTCTCCAGTTTCCATTTCATAGTTTCTTCATTCCTAACCCTCGGGGCAATGTATCCCAGTGCCTGCAATCTCTTAAATACAACAATGTCTATCTTTCTTGTTTGTTTTTTGGCAAGTTGGGACTGCTTGATGACTGGTTTGTTGTGTTGCTCTTGAGTTGGGGTCTTATTCTGTATTCCAGGTTTGCCTTTATTTGGGGGGACTCTTCTTAACCTGTGTGTTCAGAATGCTAGGGTGGCAGGCCTTAGCCACCCCTCCCAGCCCTTCCTGTGTTCAGAACCATGGCATCTGTGGTTCTTACCCTTAGTGTATTGGTATTATAGACAGGAGAGAAGATAATGTTTGTTTTCATTCTGAGGTCTTCTACTGTGATGCAAACTGGTTCATGTCGTCAGAGAGACTTACTGGGAAGGGTCACAGCTCTTTGCACTGCTCAATGTGTTTCTGGGAGTGCAGTGAAAAACAATAAGAGAAACTGTCTGGTTTTAATACGAAGTGTCTCTCCCAGGATCCTGTTCTGAATACATGTTCCCTTGGCAGGTGGCTGTGTTGGGAACCTCTGAAACTCTTAGAACTTGTGAGCTGTCTGGGTGGGAGCTTGAAGATTTCTATCTAGACCCCAGTTCTAACCTTGCTGTCTGTTTCCAAGCTGTCTCTATGTCAATAGCATCTGCTACATGCCTCTGACCCCATGCTGCTACCACCCTGATGGCCTCCAAACCTCTGTAAGTTTGAATCAAAATAAAGTTCCCACTCCCCATATTTAATCTAAGTATTTTGGTCACAGTGATACAATCGTGACCAATACAGGTGTCAGACTCCCAAAATGATGAACAGAAATATTTATATTTAATAATCAGGACAAGAGACAGATCACTGAGCAGCTAATTTGTGTGGCATTTGTACTTTCTCAGTACAAATGTTCTAATTCAATACTTGGTGAGAGTGATTACCATGATTCTAAATTCGTGGAATTGACTTAGGTAGCTCCGGTCTCTCCTGCCTCTTGAGAACTTGGTTCCTCTGGGCGTGGTTTGGTTCCTTTGGGCGTGGTCCTTGTCAGAAGACTTCCCTCTGCATCCCCTGCACTGTGCACTAAGTTTCTTGTTTGCGTCCTCTACAGCTTGGAGCCTAGATGCTATTTTTCACTGCTTTTATCAAAACAATCTTCACTCATTTTCCAACAGTTGTTTAGATCCCAACTCTCCACTCAGAGGTCCCAGAGAGAGGCTGACAGTGTATGGCAGGCACCAGATGTGTCTTCTGCCTCAGTGTTTCAGCTCTCGCTCCCCTTGCCTCTCAAGCCCAGAGTGGCTTTTGTGGTGTTTCTAGGAGAATGACTTCACTCACAGAACACCACTTCAACACATCCAGAGCAGGTGTATCCAGAGATGCTTTTTGGATTCCTCAAGAATTCAATGTAGACAAGCCTCACAGTTAAAAGCCTCCCCAGTAAAAGCCATACATGGTACCAGTTATAGGGACCTTCAGGAGTGAGGCCACAAACTTCCCAACGTAGGAGTCATTCTTCTAAATATGCAAACAGTGTCTGTTCAAGCTACAAGAAATACCATCTGTTTAGTTGGTTAATGGGGGAATGGATAAATAATGTTGTAAACAATTCGTGGCGATGAAACAATCATGTAAATCCTGATTGCAGAAAGTGTTAGACACCAAAGTGAGGGGCCTGATGGAGGGAGGGATAGGGTAGGTTATGTTTTACTGGGCAGCAGCGTCCTTTAGAAGAACTTGGCATGGGAAATGTTTGACAGGTCAAGTAGTTCAAAATGTGTGGAACATAGAACAAGGGTACAATGATGGGGGCAATTCCTCAAGTAGACTGTTTCCAGTTTCCAATAAAAAACAGGCATCGACTCTGTGAATGGATACAGAGGAGAGATTGGGGAAAGTGGGCTTAGAACAATAAGCCCACACATTATTTTTCTAAATGTTGTTGTCTGAAAGAATCTGAAAATATGCAAGGTATACAATTTGAAATCTAAGTTAGACATGAATATGAACTACAGAAGAATCACTAGATGGTTCTGCTGGGACAGTTATCATCCAGCACATTTCAATTTGGTGGATGGCTTTCTGATTAAAATGTCAGCAAAGGGACTATAATATAATCAAAACAAAGAAAGAGATAGATGAATCTCGCATCTCCCTACCCACTAGCTGTGTTATTAAATGATACACTCATTCTTTCAAAAAGTGTCAATGATATAAATTCACTGGGTGCATGTTAACCCAATTTTATCATATGGACATGTGCTATAGCACAGGCTTTTTAAATGAAGAATACCAAGAAAAGTTTCAGTTAGCATATTATCTCATGAAATGGATGAAACGTTTAATTTAATTACATAAAATACAAAAGTATAGCCTGCTGGATTGTGCAAAGTACAAAAATAATCTTTTATCAATAGATGCATATTTGTCCAATACAGAGTGGTCAACCTTGAAACTATAGACACACAAACAAACAAACAAAAAAAACAGACTTGAAATCAGACTCAGCAAGCTGTGTGTGTGTATGTGTAGTATGCGTGTATGAGTGTGCAAGTGTGTGTATGTATGCAATAAATATAGTTAAAGGAAAGGGGATTCTCAGCTTGAAGCTGGAAGAAATTGGAGGGGTTTGAGAAAGTTAACTGGGAGGGGCTGGGGGAGGGAAGGAAGGGGCAAAAGTGATAGAATTCTATTTCAAATAAAAGCATTTTTAAAAATAACTAGTTTTGAATTAAAAAACAAATTCTTCAGAAACTTCTCCCTGGACATTGAGCAGACTGATAGCTTATAACTTGGCATCCCAACATTTAAATGCCATAGACTCGGGGTAAGTATCCTGACAAAGGGTAAGGGTCACAGCCTTAGTGTTTATAGCTTTTTCTTTTTCATTATTCTTGATTTCTTCTGTCTTTTCCTCTCTCCTGAAAAACGTAGCCTAAGCACATGGTTAGACATCAATAAGCTCAGAAACTCTCCTGCTGTAGTGATGGGACACACTGGAATCTTGGCCACAGGTAAGGAAACCTCACAGTTCTTAATTCACGTAACCTAGAATGGAAAGGCTTTGTTTATTCTACTTTCTTAATTTTCTTTGCTTTTTAATTTCTTAATTTACCTCTAGTGTCAAACTCTGGGGGTGACATCAGGCTTTCCTCTACCAAAGTAACACATTCAACTTTAAACAGTAGCCCAGGCTAGAAAGGCAAACCTCAACAGAGTGGTGAAAGATACAAACAATGTTCACTACCCTTCCTTCTAGGTTCCAATTATATGATCGGGAAGAAGCCCAAGCACTTCGGTTGACACATTTACAAAATAGAATTTACAACCTCTCTCCCAATATTTTGAGTTTTTAAAAGTTTAATTGAGCCCACTTATGTGATATGCTTAGAACATGGCCCAGCACAGAGCAAGTTTTAGGTAAAGACAAAATTATTAATTTGAATGTGAATGGTTCTTTTCTCTTCCTCTTATATCATCATCATCATCATCATCATCATCATCACAATCATCATCATCATCATCACCACCACCACCATCACCATCACCATCATCATCATCGTCACTATATTTTTCACTATTAAAAACAATTTTAAGGACTGGAGAGATGGCTCAGTGGTTAAGAGCACTGACTACTCTTCCAGAGGTTCTGAGTCCAATTCCCAGCAACCACATGGTGGCTCACAACCATCTGTAATGGGATCCGATGCCCTCTTCTGGTATGTCTGAAGACAGTGACAGTGTATTCATATACATTAAATAAATAAATAAAACAATTTTAAATACAAATATATTTTGATTATTTTCTTCTCCTCCCCTGAGTTCTTCAGATCCTCTTCCTCTACTTACCCACCCAAACTTAAAAAGTCCAAAACAACAGCACAACCCACAAGACCATAAACACTAAATAAAACCAATTCCAAAACAAAAAGAAAAAAAAATCACCAAACTATAACCAAATAAAGCACACACACACACACACACACAATCAAAACCAAACAAAACATGTGGAGTCCAATTATTTGTTGTTTAACTACTATTGAATATGAGGCCTGCTATGGTGTGGTTGATATACCTAGCATCTACCTATTGAAGACAACTGATTTTTGTCTCTCCCAGCAGGTATGAGTGATGATGGTTCATTTGGTAACCTTTATCCAGTGGCTAGGCATTCATTCATTCATTCATTCATTCATTCATTCATTCAAAACTACAACAAAATAAAATTTGTAAGTTAAAACAAAACTGTCATGTCAAGTTACGTTAAGAAAAACCATCAGAAGGAAAAGAGCCCAAGAGAAGACTCAAGAATCAGAGACCCACTGTTTGCACACTTAAGGATCCCATAAAACAATAATCCGGAAGCCATAATATATACCCAGAGAATCTGAGGCAGATTTGCCCAGGCCCCATGCATATTTACCTGAATTTGTCCAGTTTTCATTAGAGCTTATAGTTTTTAAGGTCTTTCCCCAGCCCCTCTATTTTGCTTTGCTTACAAAAACAATTTTTTTAAACAGTTCATGGGCCTTATTTTCTCCTTAAATTATTTTCAATACTGAGAAATAGGGTCACGTTCTTAATATGTGTTAGTCAGACCCCTCTGTCTTTGTCATTAATTAGCTCACTTGTTCGTCATCTGTCATTCCATTTATGACAACCACGCTTTTCTACTAATAGTTCCAGATATAGTAGGGAAGATGGGTAGTGCACTGTGGTGCATGCATGTGGTGATTTGAATACATTTGTCCCCAGTAGACTCATGTGTTTGAATGCTTGGCCCATATACAGGGACACTATTAGAAGGTGTGGCCTTGTTAGGGGAGATGTGGCCTTATTAAGGGAGGTGTGGCCTTGTTAGGGAAGGTGTGCCACTGTTGGGGTGGGCTTTGAAGTCTCCTATACTCAAGCTATGCTCAGTGTTGTACACACTCTCTCCTTGCTGCCTGCAGATCAAAATATAGAACTCTTGACTCCATCTCCAGCATCATGTTTGCCTGCATGCTGCCATGCTTCCCGCCATGATGATAATGGACTAAAACTCTAAAACTATAAGCCAGCTGGAATTAAATGTTGTCCTTCATAAGATTTGCCATAGTCGTGATGTCTCTTAATTTCAATAAAACCCTAAGATAATACATAATAATTTTAATATTTAATTAGGTAACACGGAAATTATTTATCTAACACATGGTATTGTCACAGGTGAGACAGGTTCTCTTCAGTTATAAAGAATACCACCTCCAGGTATATATATCTATAGTCCTAATACTTAGGAATGAAGTCTGCTGTAGGGAAAGTTCTGACACTAATGTCCTGTTCCCCAATTGGCTCTTGATCTATCAGTAAAGAAGCCGTGGACCAATTGCTGGACGGAAGGAATAGATGGGACTTCTGGGTCCCCAGATGCAAGGAGGAGAGTTTGCAGTGCTTCTGAGGGAGAAAAGGTGACCAGCCATGTGAGATCTTGGACAGAGTGATCATAGTCCACTCCCACTGGCTGGCAGTTGGAGAAGTTTAGCTGGGACTAGATGTAACTGAGCAACTAAAGTTGGCAGGTGGAGAGGTACAGAGATAAGAATGTTGATAAAGGCATGCTTCTCCAGGTGGGAGATAAGTAGCATCCAACAATTGTGCCAAAAAGGCAAGTTGAAGATGAACATCTGTGTGTTTCTGTGTTTCCACCTGCAGATCCAATATTTTCTGAGCAGGGTTTGGTAGCATGGTCTGTTCCAGGAGCTTAGACAGGGCATCAAAAGCTACACTCCACAGAGTGCTTTGAGTTCATGGCCAGCCTGGAATACATAGCAAATTCAAGGCTATCTAGGCTATACAAAAATACCATGTTTGAAAAGTAATTTTAAAAAAGTGGCCATCGGAAGAGTGTGAGGTCTAAACAAAGACAGTAGGAACTGCAAAGAAAACTCTGGATTTGAGACAACTTTGGGAATTTAACTGATGATGTCAACATTATCAAAATGCTCGGTGGCATGTTCTTCTCACGAAACCGTGGTCTGACATGCCCTGTGAGGACATGACTGGAGAGGGAGAGGAAGGATGAAGACATTTTCCTACAAAGTGTAATTGGTTCTGTCAAGAATACTTTAAGAATAAGGTTTGTAGGGTCTATTTTCACACCGACTTGGGAGACAGTCTTGGCTTTATTGAATGAAGTGAAATTAGGTTTAGGGCATGTTACGGTTTTGTCAAAGGAGGTAGAAGGAGAGGCAAGAGTGATTGACAGAAGTCTATTTCAGTACAGGGTGAAGATCGCAAGGCTACATTTTTATGTTACTTTGAAGAGATGACTAAGTCCATTTGAATATTTACCTAGTGCTTGAATGAGCTCAACAGAGTAGCAAAGAATTGTTAAAAGGCCCTCAGGGGGAGAGGCAGTAATGATTTTTGAAAAAGGAGCCAGGTTAAATACAAATCTCTATTGGGTGTTGTGTGTATATGTATGTGTATAAGTTTGTGTGTGTGTGTGTGTGTGTGTGTGTGTGTGTGTGATGTGTCTTTGTGTGTGTCTTTCTGTGTATGCATAGAGGTTAGAGAACATCCTTAGGTGTCATGCTTTGGGAGATGCCCAGCTTGTTTTCTGAGACAATGTCTGTCTTTGGCCTGGGGTTTCAAATTCAAAGCCAATGAGATCCAAGAGTCCTCCTGTTTCTACTTCTCAGTGCTAGGTTTACAATAAACATTTCCCTCCCTGACAAGCTGTGTGTGTGTGTGTGTGTGTGTGTGTGTGTGTGTGTGTGTGTGTGTGTGTGTTGTGTGTTTACTGGTGGAAATCAGGTGTTCACACCTGTGTTTATAAACTGGCCAATCCCCTAGTTCCGATCAATACTTTTGATTTTTGACATACATATTTACTCATTGAGGGTCTTTTTTGTTTTTTACCAACATAATCTATTGTTTCCTCTAGGAATAGATTGAATAGGCTTTTGAGGGACACTTGAGACCCTGTACTATGACCTGTATCTCTGTTCTATGGAGCTGAGTAAAAGAGGAATGTGGGTGTCTCCGAACTGAATACAAATGGAACAGAGCCCCAGATGGTCTACAAAGAAGCTGAACATCCACCAGATGAATGCACTGAGAGGTTTCCTTTGTGCCTGCTGGGAGGAAAACCATTGAAAGCATTTACAGCAGGGAGAGAAGGGAGGAATCTTAGACTGACTGACTCCTGGGTCATAAACCTAGATTCTATCTTCAAATGATCCCCACTGACATCATCCTAAAGAAAACAAGACGAACTTTGGTAGCAGTCCAAGAAAAGAGCTTTGTTGTTTTCCATTACCTGCCCGAAAGGGATTTTATAACTGGCTGGTTGTCAACAGGTATGTGCCATCACGTCCCCTTTGGACATATTACAGTGAACATGTACTTGGCTTAGTCCACAGTCCATACAAAGATGTCAGGAGGAGACACAAGTAGAGAGTTCAAGTTGTTGTAAGGGACTGGAAAGGGACTGCTCATTGCAAGCTTGAACATACCTTTATATATTCTCCGGTATTGAGTAGAGTTGATCACCATGGTTCATGGTGGAAGCCCTTCAGCTGACTCTAGAGATCCAACCTATTGCTCAGCTATCTGTTCTCTCCATTAACGTTAGAAGCTAACTCCCACCTTCCAGGAGGTGGAAGACATTTCTGGTACCCCTTTGACCTGGTCTTAGTAATGCTTTCCACCAATGCACATTCTGGATTTGGCCTTTCCACAGATGAGATTGACCTAGTACTTTATCACTGTGCATTCATTTATCAGAAATGTTTAGGGGACCCCCCAATTCTCTGGCACTCATGAGACCATGAGGATGCCAGGGCAGAGTGACCTGAGGTGGTTAAGTGCTATTGAATCAAAATAACTTTTCCCCTGACTTACAGATTTAATTTTTCTTTCTGAGTTTCTATATGTAATCCAAGCTGGCCTTGAGTGAGTGGTCCTCCGCTTTCTGAGTCCTGGGATAATGGAGATACACCATTATGTCTGGCTCCATATTTTATTGTGGGGTCACTTTATCTTTCATGTAACTTTGGTAAGTGGTAGTTCAGTGTTAATACAGCCAGGCACATCTCGAGAAAGAAATGGTGTTAATGCCTTCAATAAAATGGAATATGTCCTAAGTTGCCGTGGTAAATTTGAAAGCATGGGCTGTCTTTTCCTTGGAAGAGCTCCAATATGGTAAGGAAGTAAAAATTACAAAACTAAGTCAGCATACTGTCATAAATACTAGACGAGAAAAAGCTAACATAGCTTTTTGTGGTGTTCCTTCACACAGAAGTCCTTTGTATTGCAGTGAGATTAGAGATGTCACTGGTCAATTATAATAGGGATTTCTCTAAATCAGATCACTCTTATAGATGACGGACTAAGCAGAATTATCATGAAGTTGGACATGATCAGGGAGACATACAGGAGTAACCTTGAAAATGGAGAGATGGTGAGATACTGGAGCTGGAAGGTCACTCTTGCTGTGGGGCCATATTGCTCTCTGTGGTACTTGGAGTCTAGCTTACACAGGACCCAAAGCTAATTTTCACAGATGTCATTCTTCACAGTGTTCCCTTTGACAAAAGTTAGCATAAGAACAAAATAAAACTTTTACTTTGTTACTCAAACTGAGGTTCCTTTACCTTGGGCCAGTAGTCAGTTCCTGCTACAAATGTCATAAAAGTGACCGCTGGAGACAAGTATCCTTATAGGTGACCAAGAGGAAAACCAAACCAAACCAAAATCCATGTATCTCATGCTTTGACAATGTCTCTCTGACATTGCTGCCTCCCTGGGGGGTGGGGGAGGGGGTTTGATGTTATTTTGGACCTGCAACCCAACTTCCTTTGTAGTTATTGTTATCTGGGCATCATGGGACATGTTTCCCACACCCTGCCCTTTGGGTAGCTTTGCTCTTTTGTATTCTTTCTCCCTGGTACTCTCATTGTCCCTTCTTAGAACTTTCTCACCTACTCAGCAATGTCTAGTAGGGGACCTCTCTCGGGTCCTTACAAAACACAGCCAGGTAATAACAACTTATTGCCTTCCTTCTGAGGCAATTTGCATTTAAATAGGATTCAAGAGCACCATGCTGAAAGTAATGTTCTCAGCAGGTAGCAGTCTGGGGTTAAATAAGAGAGGCAAGAGGATTGGGGGGGGGGCGGCAGCAGAGGGGTGAGGACAGGTAAAGAGACACTACAGACCTTTCTAAAGTCTCCACTGGACTGAGTTCCTCTTCTAAAAGAGAAATTTCTACAGCCATTTATTTTGAAATTGTAATATAATTAGATCATTTCCTCCTTTCACGCTCTTCCCTCTCTCAGTACCCTCCCATGCACCCACCCTCATCTCTCTCAAACTCATGACCTCTTTTTTATACATATAGACAGATACACAGACTCCTAAATATGTAAATGTAACCTACTCACTCCGTACACTGTTTCCCATATGCATCTATAAGGTCTCATAACTGACTGCTTAGTATTGGATAAGCAATTAGGGGACTCTTCCTGGAGAAGACCAACACTCCTACTCTAACACAGAAGGGGAAGTATAAGGGTTCTCAAAGGAAGGATTTTTTTTCAGTGCCAATGAATGAACATCAACCTGCTCTACCGTCCTCATAATAGTGCCCTTATTTTATTTACAAAAACTATGTATTCTTATATGGGCTTCTTATAATTCTCATAAGCTAGTAAAGTAAGTCTGGCCCCCCCTACCTCTCCCCCAGGTTAACCAGGAAGTAGGACATTCTGTTGTCAAGGCTATACCTCAAGTTTTTTTTCTTCTAATGCCTCTTGGGGGATGCCTTGTTCCTTTACCTCTCTAGGATCACTTCCCGCTTTGCTCTTCCATTAGCATAAACAGACTTATGCCATCCCATGTACAACGTTACTCAGAGCCAAGTTCAGGATGCTGACCTTCTATGATCCCATGTGCTAACAGGTCCCGTTGCCATTCATCAAAGTTGTTAGTGAACTCCTTGTGGGCATCCAGTTAATTTTCTACTTTGCCTTCTCAAAAGCAATGTGAAAAAATAATATTTTCCCACATAGGAAAAATAATCTTATTTTACTTTACAGCTGATTTGTTTTGTTTCGTTTTGTTTTTGTTTGTTTTTCGAGACAGGGTTTCTCTGTATAGCCCTATAGCCCTGGCTGTCCTGGAACTCACTTTGTAGACCAGGCTGGCCTCAAACTCAGAAATCTGCCTGCCTCTGCCTCCCGAGTGCTGGGACTAAAGGCGTGCGCCACCTCGCCCGGCTACAGCTGATTTTTTAATGTTACAAATTAAGAGTTTAAATGTGTACAGTTCTATCACTAGTCGTATGGCTATTGATTATTAAGCAATGATTTTTATAAAAGGAATGTTAGCGCTAAATACTAGTTTGACTTGATTGTCACACTTGGTAAGTAGAATCATTCACATTTGAATAGAGCAACCCAAAATGTCAAAGACTGTTATAGTAACATAACTGATAGCTTTACACAGTGAAGTATACTTAGTTCTGCAGACAGTAATGAATAAATGAATGAATAAAATGTATAAAGCAAATAAATGTGAAAAATGAATAAAAAGTAATAAAATACCACTGGGTTTGGAAATTCAGAAACTATCAATGCTTTAACATCTAAAAAAAAACATGAAAGAAAGAAAGAAAAAAAAAGAAAACCTTTAAAAATTAACTCTACAAAGATGTTATATCACTTCTCCAAAAAACGGTCAGCCCTGGCCATTAGCTCTGAAGACTACATTTTCCGTCTGTCATGCTTTTTTAGAGACAACTACAGAAGCAGCAAAGCATGCCAAGCATCTGTGTCCATTCTCTGCAAAACCAGATTCTACTCTCTCTCTGACCACCATCCACAACCCGCTGATGCAAGACTTCAGATCTCCCACAGAGGCTAATGCAGAGCTTTAACCAGTGAAAGCTTCCATGCAATCCCCAATTTCACATCCTAGGCATCGATTAAGCCCTGTGTAATGTATAAGATAAATAACCATGCGCATGTAAGTACAGGAGACACCATGGAAGTCCCCGTGTTACCTGTTTCTGCTAACATACTGATGGGACAAGAGACAAAAGAGAGGGCACACTCAGAGAAATAAATGCTCCGTGAAGCAACTCCGTTGAATGCGCCTGTTTCTCAGGGGTCTTTTGTTACTCTGGAGCATATTGAATTATCCTCCCAATTACCTTGGCAACTAAAACAAGGGCCCCCTCATATGCTGCTGACTTTTAGATGATTGCACTAGCTCTCAGTGATAGATGATAATTAAGGCATCTTAATTATTAAGCAGGATTGAAAAGTGTTTTGTTGTTATTGTTTTTGCTATTGGTGGTGGTGGTGGTACTGTGTGTGTGTATGCCTTTTTTTTTTCTTTTTTTAATAAACCTTGCATTGCATCCTAAGCACAGAGGAATCCAATTATGAGCCAAATTCTTTCTCTACGTTTGATCAGCTGTTGGGAGCTTTTTGTCTCTGAGGCTGGTAGATAATTAGGGAAATTGCAACAACCTTGAAGACATGGAGCTCCATCCTTCCCCTCCTGTATTCTTAGTTATGAATGTAGCAGGATGTGAAGATTGAAGGCATCGTTATTAACCAGCTTACCTTGTGAACAATAGCAACATTAACAAAGAGGCTGTCCTAATAAAGGGTCTGTGCAGTCCGCTTAGGCAATGGAAAGTGTCCCTTTTATTCCGCCTAGCATAGCCTCAGCCAGAGGTTAAGCATTTTAAAGCAGGGATTAGCCAGAGAAAGAAGGAACAAAGCATTACTAGAAAGCAGAAAGTCTCCCCAGAACCAGCTTTCTTTGCTTCTTTCTTAAAAATCATAGGGGCTTAATGTAAAAGAACCAATACCTTTAAGTGAGCACATTCCAGCACAGGGAGGGTTGTCGTGGCAGCTGCTATGCAGAATGAGTCGCTTGGGCATCTATTCCTCTCTTCTTAGATACGGGGGCTGCTCGCTGGCTACAGCCAACGGAAGAAGCCTTTGCAACAAACGTCTATGTGTTGTTCATCCGCAACCGAAGGAGACTAAGCAGCTGGGTTTGGTGCTGCTCTCTGGCAGGCGTTGGATCTTTAGACCCTCTTCATCTGATTGGCTGTCTCTTCTCAGCGCACTCCTCTGCCTTAACCTTTGCCTATGCTCAATACATTTCCCCTAGGGATACAGTCAGAGAATTGCCCATTAGGGAGTCTGTGCCAGGTTAAATTGAGCGCGTTTA
This sequence comes from Mus pahari, assembly GCF_900095145.1. Lineage (NCBI taxonomy): Eukaryota > Metazoa > Chordata > Mammalia > Rodentia > Muridae > Mus > Mus pahari. The sequence continues at coordinate 61,705,370 of NC_034608.1, read as the reverse complement.
AAGAACCAGTGACATGATTCTCTATGATTGTGTCTACGCTTAATTTTCCAGTGTTCTGGGTAATCTACCTACCTGGGAGATGTGAGTATAATGTAGCAGGAGCGATTTTATGGTTCCTCCCTGAAAATGTCACGAGGCTAACACCTGCATGACATGCACTGAAGTGATCAGGTGGCTCTTAGCAGCACAGCTTGTCTGGATAATCAACCTTAAATCCAAACAGATGGGGGATGACAGAAAATATTAAGAAGGTTATTAAAAATGCCAGGAGATGCAGTTGGATAACTGCACAGAAGTCATCTCAAGAATGTGTTATGAATCGCTTACACAAAGGGTCTTTACAATATTTATCATTTATTTTACACAGTACTGATATAAAGAAACCCATAAAAATCTATGTCAGAAGAGCTTAAGCCTTTATCAAGGTTATCTAGAGAAAAATGTAAAAGAAAAAAACAAAACAAATAAAACAACTTTACTTTCTGAAACTTCTAAACCCAAGAAAAGAACCAAAATGTATACCTTTGTCAGCCTTCCATGTATTGGATATGAATTGGTCAAGAGCTTCAGGTATTTAAACATAATCTATATATAAGTGTATATACTATATAGTTATACTACATATTTTATATATACATGTATATACACATGTGTGTATGTGTATATACATGTATATATATGATATATTATGTATGTGTTTTATATAAACACGCGTATATATGCATAAATGTACACACAGATCACATAAAAGGCTTTAGAATGAAGATAGTGAATTTAAAATTTTCTCTTTCAAAACATCACCAAAATGATCACAAGTTTTTACTTTGAAAATCTTTATTTAAAAGGTCAAAATGATGAGAAAAATAGTAACCAAATTTAGAAAAGCAGGAGGCAGATAGTCAGGTGGTTAGAGGATTGAGAAGCCACTCAGTCTTCAACCTGCAAAGGGTAATCAAGAAGCAATGACATTTACACATTTACAGCTACCAGTGCCCCTCCTCCCCATAGCCTTGATTGGAGGCACACTTGAGCTGTGGACAGGGGGATGAAGGTGGGGCCAAATTACAGTATATGAAGCTCAGGTGTGGCAGCAGAACCCTGTTATACCAGCCTCCAAGAGGCAGGCTGAAGGTCCACATTTGGGGCCAGCATTGGCTGCAATAGAAAGTTTCAGGTTATGGGATGGACCCCTGGGTGGGGCAGTTTTTGGATGGTCCATCCTTTTGTCTCAGCTCCAAACTTCAGCCACCAAACGCAGACACTATTGCATACACCAGCAAGATTTTGCTGAAAGGACCCTGATATAGCTGTCTCTTGTGAGACTATGCCAATGCCTGGCAAACACAGAAGTGGATGCTCACAGTCAGCTATTGGATGGAACGCCAATAGAGGAGCTAGAGAAAGTACCCAAGGAGCTGAAGGGGTCTGCAACGCTATAGGTGGAACAACAATATGAACTAACCAGCACCCCCAGAGCTCATGTCTCTAGCTGCATATGTAGCAGAAGATGGTCTCATCAGCCATCATTGGGAAGAGAGGCCCCTTGGTCTTGAAAACTTTATATGCCCCAGTACAGGGGAACACCAGGGCCAAGAAGGGGGAGTGGGTGGGTAGGGGAGCAGAGCGGGGGAGGGTATAGGGGACTTTGGGGATATTATTTAAAATTTAAACAAAGTAAATACCTAATAAAAATTGAAGAAAAAAAAGAAAATAATAAAAAAATTAGTGGTCACCAAGGGTTATAGGAAGGAAAAAAAAAAGAAGGAAAGAAAAAGAAAGTTTCAGGTTAGCTTGAGCTACATAATGAGACCTTGTTTCCCCAAACAAAAATCCAAAGACACAGACACACACACCCCCTAAGAACAGCTGGTAGTTTGACTGTCTATTCCATAAATGAGAACACCAATGCCTTATTCTCTGCAGAGATTGAAACAGAAGGTCTCTGGACACACACTGGGTGAGAATGAAGAAGGTAGCTAACTGAATAACATTGTACGGAATGGGGATGGATGTGCACACAGCTTCTAGGACTTTCTTTGTCACCCAGCACCCAAGAGACAGGTAGCAAGGCGTGAAGAATATCCTCCGTAAAACACGACTGCTTCAAATGATTTATTCTTACTTTTAAAGATCAGGAGACTGATTCTAGGGTGGCTGAGCCTGAAACATATGATAAATTCCACAGGCTAGCCTTGAACTTAGCTTCCATTTTCATCCCCCAGAGAAGCTGGGATTACAGGTCTGTCTGTTACACTAGTCTGTCTCCCAAAGATAAGACTTTCAGGCTTTATGTCCAGAACATCTAGTACTTAATCCCACCTTAGTAAGTGCTGCACATGAATTTTCAGTATTCTACTCTTATATATAAGAATATCAAATATCTATATAAAAGCAGAGAAAGGAAAAAATACAAGTAAACAGTTAAATAAGAGTTGGAAAAATAGTTAAGTTGGAGATAATATATATATGTTATATGTACATGTTATATATATGTACACACATTATATATATATATATATATATATATATATATATATATATATATAGCAGTTCAGTACCATCAAAAGAACAGTTCAAATACCATCCTTGATGCCCTTTGAGAAACTACATGTATTGGTAGTTCTTACGTGTCTTAGTCTGTTCTCTAATCCTAATAACACAGTACTTTGGCAAAATAAGTTACTTCAAAAAGATAGAGATAGATTTATTATCACTAATATTGCTAATACAAAACCTCTTGGCCTTCTTGATGCTATCATCCCAAGGACATAGATGAGATTTTTTAAAAATATTGCATATGGATGAAATGGCTGTTATGAAAGAGATAAAGCTGTCTCTGAGGATGTGATACTGGTAATGATATTGCACAGGATCTATGTAGAGATTTCATAGAATTAAAAGCAGGAAGCATGAATGATTGGAAACTGATTCACATTTAGAAAGTTCCATAATTTACTAAAACATAGAAAAGAAAAACATTCTATGTTATATCAAGATTTCTAAGTTATATCAAGAAAGAACAGCAAGTTCTGTGCCAAGAAAGAAATCATAATATTTTTAATGTTTTGAATTACAGCATACCAACTAAATATTAGTTTTAGAATTTTATTTCCCTGTACATTTGTAATTGATAGTGTGAAAAGTTTTAGTAATATGAAAAATGTTTCCCATTAAAACTATTTTTTATGGTTTCAGCTTGCATGATCGTTTCTACAAGCCTCCTTCACCACACCAATTGAAGGCTGATTAAATGGTATGCATGAAATAAGAAATTCTGGGTATGGTGGTGCCTGCCTGTAATCTGTACTACCCAGGAGGCTAAAGTGGAAAGATGTTGGTTCAAGGTTAGCCTGGGATACATTGTTTCAAGGTATTCTGGGCTACAGTTAAGATCCTATCATAACAGTAACTAACAAAAACAACAAATAGCCACAAGAAGTAAAAGAAACATGAACAGTTCTTTAGTAGTGGTATTGGAATATCAAGGTGGAGAAATGATCTTAAAAGCAGAATAAAATGGCAAAAAGAAAATTATAGAACATAGAAAATTAGAAATATATTCTTGGGATCCAACATAACAGGATACCAAGAGAAACTGTAAAAACAAACAAACAGAAAAAAAAACCCAAAGGGAAGAAAATAATCACAAAATAACTCAAAGTCTGTGGTTTCACGTTTCGCTCCACCCTTGGGGTGTGGGAACACCCCTGCTTGGGCAGGCAAAACGGTGAATGCTAGACTGCATTTACCCTTTATCACCTTCAGGTGCTGAGCTCAAGGGAAGTGCAGAGACATGGCTCAAGGGATGGAAAAACACAGCCTTGGATGTGGAAGGCTGACGCTGGGGTTCCCTGACTCCCAGGAATCCAGTCACTGCTAGAAACCACACAGAGGAGTTGGGAATGGAGGACGAGGGTCTATGGGACTGTGATGACACCAGAGCCAGGGGTTCTCAGACTCTTAGATATCCAGATATCACTGGAAGTTGTGGAGAAGCCAAGAATGGAGGAGGCCTGGGGGCTAAGGATGAGCCAGGGATCTGGATGATGGGGGACTCAGGCTTAGGTCAGTGGTGGTGAGTCTGGGAACACTGAGGGAGTGTTCTGCCGGAGATTTTGGCAGCATGGCTCTATAGATGAACCTTTCTCCATGCTCCCCATTGTGGTTCTTGATGAAAGAGAATGTTCCTGTTTATCCATACCATTTATTGACTGTTCATCGTAAAAAATGGGTACATACTACCTCCTCAGGGTAGACCAGAGATTAAATACCTTTTATAGGAAATAATGTCTGGGAAGTGAAGCTTATTGGGTAAATCCTCAGGCCCCCTAGATACCTCATTTGCATAGATAAATCTGTTCTGATCTACCTGACCATAGGTCACTTTCGTATGTAGGGACTGTGGTCACATGACAGGGGTCACATGAAGGAGGTGAAGCTCCTACCATCCCCTCTGTGTTCCGGGACTTCCAACCTGCTCAACCTTACCAAGTTTTCTGGCATGGTTCACTGCCCCACAAAAATCCATTCTCTTGGGTTTCTAGAATGGAACCCTGTGATGAATGTGTATGATTGGTGATGGGAAAGCTCATGATTAAGAACTTCCAGAGAACTTGTAGGTATGAATATTGTCAATTTTTTTTTTGTTTGATTGTTTTTCAAGACAGGGTTTCTCTGTATAGCCCTGGCTGTCCTGGAACTCACTTTGTAGACCAGGCTGGCTTCGAACTCAGAAATCCGCCTGCCTCTGCCTCCCCATATACATAAAAGATCAAAAATTAAATGGATCACCTATTCATAGCAAGACTCAAAACTGAAGGCAGTTCGAAAATATCTATAAAGTCCTGAGAGAAATGGACGGCTACTTAAAATCCCATATCTAGCTAAAATATCTCTCAGTTCAAATAGAAAAAAAGGTGGTTAACGAATATCTTTTCTTGTGAGTTTATTGGAAGGTGTGTCCTGTAAAGATCACACACAGACACACACACACACACACANACACACACACACACACACACACACACAAAGAAAGACAGACAGAGAGACACACAGAGACAGAGAAAGAGAAATAAAGAAAGACAGAGACAGAGAAACAAGGAGACTGAATGTTCACAAAAACAGGTTCCACCAAAATAAGAAGGCTAAGGGATCTCTTGCTTCTCAGAATGGTTTGAAGTAATATTTCAAAACAAAGACTCTATAGCTGTAAGTACATATTGGAATAGGCCAAAACTTTCTAGGAGAGAGAGTTTCAGTCAGATAGAACACAATATGCATTTGGCATTTCCACATTGTTTAGGAAAGATTGGATAATTGGGGGAGTACTTTAAGATATATTAGCAGTAAGTATGTAAACAGATGAATTTAAAAAGAAAAAGCAAAAAAGAAATTGACTTGTCATTCTCCCTTGAGTAGTTTCTCTACAGCTGCTGTAGCGCAAATTCTCATACAGTCAGAAGTTACACCAGTAAAGGAAACTGGCATTCCAAATCTCCCCGCCAATCTTATGCAAACTGCTCCTCAACTACAGATGGGACTTTGCACCCACCTCCCCTCTTCTACACTGGGATTCTATGCTGGGGAAAGGTCCTTCCTTCACAGCTTATCTGAAGGAAGAAGAAATTTGTTTTTCCTAAGTCTCTTGAAAGAAGAATTGAGCCAGAAGAACGTCAGATTTTGCCTCTGACCTCTAGTTTCTTTAGTTGGAAATAGAGCCATGTGTCAACCATGTGGGTGCATTCTTGAAAAAAGGTATTAGGCAGTGCTTTGTGAACATCATAGAGTATATACTTACAACATAAACGGTGTACCCTATTAAAAGTCTAGGAAATATAGGATAGCCTGTTGTCCTACATGGTACTGTACTGAACACTGCAGTTGATTCTAACACACCTGAAATTATGTATGTAAACATGCAGACGATATAAAGAAGGATAATAAAATGGGTACACCTGCTTGGAATACTTGCTGTGAATGAAATGCAGAGAACAGAACACTGCCCCTGGTGAGACAGAGAGGGAACAGAGAGGGAACTGTGGGTAGGTGTGAATGTCCTGGCACCTCTGTCCACATTCTAGATTGCGTGGACATTACAAATACTTTGACTGTGAAACATTCATTCTTTTGTCAATAATGTAATCACTAATTTGCTGTCATAGTTTTACTTTATAAACTTTTAAAGTTGCTCAGCCTTTTGAGTTTTGCAGTAATACTTAAAACACAAACACATTGCACAGCTACATAAAATATTTTCTTTTCCTTCTCCCTCTTTCCTTCTTTCCCTCCATCTCTCCCTCCCTGCCTTCCCTCCTTGCTTGGGACTGAAGATCAAGTAAGGTAAGCAAATGTTCTGGAATTGACCTACATCTCCCCAACTCTGTTTTTGTTTTTTATCTTGAAATAGAGTCCCGGGAAACCGCTGATGTTGGCCTTGACTGAAGTCTCTAAACCAAGCAGGCATTGCACTTGGAATGTCTTGGCTCACCCTTCTGGACAACATGGATTGCAAGCCTGTCTCTACTCCTAAAATGTTCTATTTCCTTTCTTCAAAAACTTCCTATACAGCAGTTTTTTGTTTTTTGTTTTTTTTAAATGTCTTCATTGACCTATAACTTTTTGCTAAAAACTAAGGCATACATAAACACACATTGCCCTGAGCCTACATATGCTAGATTGTCAGCTCCATCACCTTTCACTTCTTCACTTGAAGGTGGCAGGTACGATGTGCCCATGGAGCTGCTGTCCCAGTGGTGAGGATGCTTTCTTCCTGAGCACCTCCAGAGGCTGAATGAGGCCGTGTTCCTTCAGAAATGTGTTCTTCAGAAATGGCTGACTTGCTCTCTTTTCTTTGGCCTAGATTTGCTTGTAAACAGTAAATAGAAAGTGAGCGCTCTTCTCTATCAAATAGAAGTTTCTGGTGTTGAGGGTACATGATTTAAACTTTTTAGAGAATCTGTTAAGGTCTTTGGCTTTGACTACAGCTGTCACTGAAATTCTTGATGGACGCTCTTTTCTTTGCAGGTGTTCTTTCCCTTGCTTCTTCTACATTGGTATAGTAGACACACATAGTGTGACAATAACTCCTCTCCAGCACCACTAGGAGCTACTTAGTAGCATGCTCATCCATAACCTCCTTCAGTTGTTTGACATCTCAGCAGAGCCTTGTGAACTTTAACAGCCTTGTGGTTAGTTACTCATGGAAGTCATGCATGAACTTGCTGGCATTCTTACTATAGATACCCTTTGTATAATCCTTGGTGACATCACCTCAAGTCAGGTTCCTGGTGCACGCCTAGGTATTATGATCCTCCCAGAATGTCTTCAATACCATCACAGTCCCTACAAGAGCCAGGTCAAACAAGAGCCAGGCAAGAATCCTTTTTGTGACGTAGGAATGCCGAAGTTAACCCCTTCATTCATTGGTTGGCTCAAGGAAGGGGCTTTTGGCTGGGTATCATGACAGATGCCTTTAATCCTAACACTTTGGAGACAGAGGAAGGTGGATCTCTGAGAGTTCATGGCCAGTCTGGATTGTGGAGTGGGCTCCGGGACAAGGGCTACACATAGTAAGCCTTTCATGAAATGGGGTGATAATTTTAGATAGGTAAAAATCATATCCGTGTTAGGATTGAGAAGGAGGCTCTGGAGCCTCATCAACATATTGAACAAGAATCCTGGAAGTATTTCTCCACTTCTCCAGAACAGTAACCCAGGGAGCATCTGGTATGAGGAACTAGGTCATCTATGGCTTCTAAAAGCTCCTGTGTTAAACAGGTGACAAAAACTGATTGTAGTGCATGAGGGTTATTAAGTTTGAAGGCACAGAGTCTCTCACTGACACATATCATACACACACAAAAAAAGGCTTCAATGAGTAGCCAGAGATAATGACCCCCAAGCAAGAGTACTACCGTGTCTTAAAAGCTTTAAGACCTGACAAGCCTTCCTCTATTGATGAAAGTCTTTTCAAGCATCCATTTCCAGAACAGGAAGCTTTTATTCATAGGCAAGTAATTCTCTTCCACAGTTTGCTTATCTGTTTGCAAATTTTCTTCATCTGTCTTACTATCAGGACTTGAAGCCCCACTCCTCACATTATCTAAGGAATACTAATTCCTGGGTCATTCAAACTACCCAGGATTAGCAGTAAATGTGCTCTCATAGTTGGATATAGCTTTTCACTTTAATATTTGATTTTTTTAAAAATTTGGTTATAGTCATCAAAGTGCTAAGAGAGAGATATACCTCTATGCTTGGTCCTTAATCAACGCCACTAAATGTTTTCCACGTTTCAAGAGAGAGGCCTTCTTGACTGTTAGCCATTCTCATCGATGTCCATGAAGGAGAGCCTTTGCCACCCACCTCTGTCACACTGTCCTTGTGCTTTATAATTGTCGCTATGGGGCTATGAACTCTACCTGTCAAGCAATGGCCATTACTGATTTTTTTTTCCCCACTGCCATCGAAATATCGTGTCTAGGGCAGTCACTTGATGTAGCCTCTAATCAACATGAGCTGTGGGTTTTGGACATTCAGATGCCCTGATAAACAAGAGATGAAACCAAGTCAAGAACAAGAGAAGGAGATAACAGCCAGGAGAGGCATTAAACATGGGTGTGGGAAAGTGTTTCTGGTGAAGACAGGAAACTAATTTGCAATAAAACCTTTTCCTGTGTGTTAGAGATTAAAGTCAGAGCTTTATCCATGATAGGTAAGGGCTTTCTTACTGGGCCATGCTCTCATTCCATTCAACCTTTTTACATAAATGAGAGTGTACTTTAAGCTAAAACAAAATATACACTTACAGTAAATATGTGTGTCAGTAACACAGCTGTTGTATTCATTGGTTTTGCTATTTTACTTGCTTGACAAAGTACCTGACATCAATAACTGGAGGGAAGAAAGACTTACTGTTAGGTTCCAGAAGTTTAACTGTATTTTGAGTGGGGGATGGGACATAGCTGAAAGGTGTGGGTCAGAGCATGATATAGCTCAGGGGACACGCTAACTATGACTAATTTCCCTCCATCACACATATCTCCTTCTTTTCACCGCCTACCAATAATGTCACCCTCCTGTGAACCCATCAAGTAATGGATCCATTCAGTTGGCCAGAAATCTTGCAGTCTAATTACCATCGGAAATGCCCCAAGAGAAACAAGGCGTGTCTTAGTTAGGATTATACTGCTGTGAACAGACACCATGACCAAAGCAACTCTTAATAGGACAACATTTAATTGAGGCTGACTTACAGGTTCTGAGGTTCAGTCCATTATCATCAAGGCAGGAACATGGCAGTGTCTATGTTGTGGATGGCCCTGGTGTTGCCTGTATTTTGATGTTAATGCCACTTTCCCAGGAGGGGCCATCTGGAATAAGGAATGAGTCGTGTAGTCAGGTGACTTCTTGTGAACCTTCCCCCAAAGAATAAAGGGACCAATCACTGGGAGAGTAGGGGGGACTTCAGAGTTGGACAGGGAAGAGGGGAAGCAGGAGAGAGATAGAGGCTTTTGATGGGGATAGCAAAAGGACAAGATGTAGCTAGTGGTTCGACTGGGTTCCAGAGGAAAAGGTACGGTGGCAAAGTGTGGGTTTGCCAGATGTGCACCATAAAAGGCTCTGGGAATTTGGAAGCATGGGGCTGGCATGGTAACAACCCTCCAGTGGGAACTTAGTGAGCTGGGTGGAGAGATTTTGGAGCTCTGAGTCAGAGTCTCCACAGGATAAGGACAGGCTGGTCATTGCCTGCCAGTGCATGATTGGCTGGCCTGCTGGGGCAGAGAATAGCTGGGTATAGCATGGAATGGTGCCACTTATTTAATATTTCCCATAACAATCTAGGCAGGCATGGTGCAGGAGGAGCTGAGAGTTCTACATCTTCATCTGAAGGCTGCTAGCAGAATACTGGCTTCCAGGCAGTTACGTTGAGGGTCTTATAGCCCACACCCACAGTGACACACCTACTCTAACAAGGCCACACCTACTCTAACAGGGTCACAACTTCTAATAGTGCCACTCCCTGGGCAGAGCATATACAAACCATCACAGGGTACTTCCTTCTAGACATTTTTAACAAATCAAGTTGACAAGACTGGACTGTCAAGATTAACCATCACAGATGTTTTACTATTATTATTGTTAAAAAGAATTATCTGACATATCTAATGGCATGTGCTGTACCTTTACACCGTTTGACAAGAAACCGGTTTGTTTACAATTCTATCACCACCAATGTGTGAACGCTGGACTGTACCGTGACCTTAGGATAGTTATGGCAGCACTTATGGTGGTTATGGTGATGGGGATTTTCCAGCTTTAATTTTAGGAGAGTACTATTATGATACATGTAGTTCCTATCTGAGTGACACACGATGTGCTACCAGACAGTATTTAGCCTGACAAAGTACAACATCATTTCCTTAGCCCAGCAGAAGCTGCACAAACTTAGAAAAAATCACACAGAGTATTATTAAGGTGCACAGGCAGAGACTTGCAGTTACAATAATGAGATAGACTGTTGTTTATAAAACTGATGGGCATGAATAATTTAGGTACTTGAAACTTTCATTGTAATGTTTATTCCATCATTTACAAAATGAGTAAGCCTGGGGTAACTCATGTAGTAGCTCAGCATTATCAACCTGGCTATCACACATGAAACAAAACACCTTTAAACATAAGATTATTCTTTAAGTGCTAAACAAGCCTACTGTATTAAGGTATAGTAGAGCTCTTTGTGAAATACAGCAGCATTCCCTTATTTCCTTATTGTGGTTCCTTCATGTGTTTATTTTTAAATATTTCATGAAGTTTGCTATGTAATGGCTTTTTGTATAGACTACTTTAATATATCAAATTATAGAAGCCAATAAAAGGGCCCTGCATTGATCATTCGATCACTTTCCCAGGATAATTTGACTTCTAGGGTTGTGGTGGTTTGAACATGGTTGGCCCAGGGAGTGACACTATTTGGAGGTGTATCTTTGTTGGTGTAGGTGTAGCCTTGTTAGAAGAAGTACGTCACTGTTGGCGTGGCCTTTAAGATTCTCATCCTGGCTACCTGTCAGCCAGTCATTTCCTAGCAGCCTTCAGATGAAGGTGTAGAACTCTCAGCTCTTCCTGTACCATGCCTGCCTGGATGCGGGTATGTTCCCGCCTTGATGATAATAGATTGGACCAATTAAATGTTGTCCTTATACAAGTTGCCTTGGTCATGGTGTCTGTTCAGAGCAATAAAGCTCTAACTAAGACAAGGGTTAAGATAAGAAAATAAATAAATAAATCAAAATGGAATGATTACATACCAAAATTAGCCAAAGTCAGTATATCACAGTGTCACCTTCCCACCTAAGGCTATGAAGCAATGGAACCTTCCTAAACATCAATTCATGCATGGCAGGATAAAGAAAACTTGGTGCACACACATGATAGCGTATAATATTGACTACAAAGAAGAATGCAGTCATGTCATTTTTAGGAATGCAGCTGTGGAGTTCATAGCATTCAGCGAAGTAAATCAGATGCAGAATGACTAAGACGACGTGTTCTCTCTCCTGTGCTGTTGAACCTTGAGGGGACAAAAGACGATATCAAAGTTGATCACGACAAAGAAAGAGATGCGAGGGGCAAAGTAGGTTCTTGTTAGTTATCAGAAAGCCTTTTACTAGGTAGTAATCTTTAAAAAAAAATTTTTTTTTAATTTTATATAAATGAGTTTTTGGCTTGCGTGTATGCGTACCGTGTGGAAGCAGTGCTACTAGCTGCCTAAAGAGGGCATCAGATTGCCTGAGAGTGGTGATTAAGTCCAGAGGACACCAGGTTGATCTCCAACACTCATAAAGCAACTCAGAACTGTCCTTAACTCAAAGTCTTCTAGCCCCTGCAGGCACCAGGCACACATGTGGCACACAGACATGCGTGTATGCTGAACACTCATACACATAAAATACAAAGTAATAAAATCCTTTCTTTTAATTTTTTTTTTCTCTTAGAAAGCAACAGAATAGCTTTCTTTGCTATATAGAAATGAAGCAATGACTGCAGGCTGCCTGGAGAATTAAATCTGTATGTTTATGACAGATTTTAGACAAACACAGAAAAGGAAGCTCTTGGCTTTAGAAATATAAATGCGAACTGCCAGTTCCAATTCCAAAAAGCCAGAGATCTCAAGGACATTTTTTGAGGCCTTGCCAAGGGTAGGAGAAGGCAGCCCCTGGCTCCCCTTAGCTCCCCTTCTGTGTACAGGAGCTCCCTTCTTTTCAGTCTGCCATTGCTTTTGTCTGCCCACTTCAAAGCCATATTCAGCTGCAGATCTCAAACACAATGCCCTTGCCTGGTGTCTGCTTACCAGGGCTGAAACCCTTTTGTTTTAGGTTTGCCTTCACAGTTAACCTTGTTGGGCTAAATTTACCACCTTGGCCTACTTCATTCCTTTATTGTCAGGAAAATGAAGATTTCTAGGGCTGATTCCCATGGCAGCATCCAGTAGATTAGAGTCCCTTTTAAAATAATAACAATAATTTTATATCTATATTTATTATTATTTATTATTATTCTCTCTATAAGCCAACCCACTCATATTGGCTCTTGAGAGTAACAAGCGGGAAGTAAATTACTAGAATCTGTGAATGTAATTTTGGAGAATAGAGACATTTCTGCTTCAACGCAGGTTTCAAAGCATTACTTCAATCCCTGATATAAATTAATCGCCTTTCAGCCAAAACTCCTCTTGGTTTCATCCCTTTCCGGCACATTTGATCATAGCTGCCTCTTAGTGATATACATCCTCAAAGGAAATAAAGGAAAATGGAGAAGTAAGGGATGAAACCGAACAGAATTGATTTTTACACAAAGCCTCCTCTGTTTCTTTATACTTGGGTTCAAGGATAAGAGGATGGAGAAAAGCTTTCGCTGCAAGAAGCTTAGGCCAAGCTAAATCACGCACTGCACAGCGAGAGGGGAAGAAAGCAAGCCGGTAGTGGGTCCTCGATGGAAGAGAGCTGGCTGAGAGCCTGACACCAGTTGTCATTGAGCATCAGTTTCCTTGTCAGGTGTGGTCTTCCTTCTGTCATTCACCTAGATGGCTGCTGCAACTGGATAGCATGGTTAAAACTTCATTTCCTTCTCTTCAATGGGTTACATATAAATATAACTTACCAATGAGGCATATGTCATAATTGTACACCTGGACACAGTTTGGTCAGCTAGACTTCCAGTTCTGTGCCTGCCTTTGCTACTTAATTACTAGAAAACTATCCTCTCAATAAAGCATATTTGTTTGCTCATTCGCTTATTTATTTATTCCTTTGGTGGTGGTGTTTTGAGATAGGCTGGCCTGTACAATTTACGGAATCAATCCTCCTGCCTCAGCCTCCGACATTCTGAGATTATAGACGTATAATTAATTAGACTATGCCTGTCTGTAATTCCCACAAATTCGGTTTAAATATTTAAATTGGACAGTGTCACACGGAACCATTCGGAAGGTGCCTCTGTGGGAAGCAGAGAAAGCCCGAAATGAATTCTTGAGTGAATGCATTATCGTTGACATTGGCGCAGCCATGATGAGGAAGGAGGCTTCCTATCCACGAGAAATTGGCATAGCCTTCCCTTGTATAGCTTAGGCTGAAAACGAACGGCAAAGGCTCGACTTGGGAGGTCCTAGAGTGAATGTACGACCCATGTGTATAAAAATGAGCAACTACAGTTACTCTGCCCAGATGTTTACAGCTGAGCCTGCCCCCTCCGGAGATCTCCTACTGAGAGGAGCCAACCTTTCCCACAATGCTGCATATAACAAACATGCTGCCATCCAGGGCTGAAGTGGTAGCAGGTACCCCGCCCATGTGACCCCAGCTTTTTTGTGTATGTGTCTTCCCTTTCTTCATTCCCTTCTTTCTCCGGTTTGCTTTCCAGATCCAATACACTGATCGCAGCATGCAGCAGTGAGCTGAACAGAGGAGGTGAGCGAGCAAGGCACTGAATAAGAGAAAGCCCTGAAGGAGGAGCTGATTGGTCACTTATCATGTTTCCTTATCATGTTAACCAAAGCCCCCATCACCTCACAGAGTTATCTTTGTGTTTGGTTTTGGCTTTGGGGAGGCAGAAGTGATAAGGAGACCATTTCAGACTAAGGTCTAAATAGCTCTCAAACCATGAACTTATTCTAACCTCTCTTTTAAATTTATAGACCTCTGTGTTTTTCCATATGAGGTGTAGTCTATAATGAATACGAGCTGTGTTTAATCAGAAAGGTATGAAAAAAATAGCTTGTGGTATAGCTCCACGGGGAAATGCTTACAAGCATGTACGTGGCCCTGGGTTCAAATCCCAGTAATGAGCACAGAATTAAAAACTCTAGGGAAAAGAGTATATCATTTGACCAAAAGGGGAGAGAATGTGGAACCACCTATAAAAGAGGGGGCATGTTCTGAAAAGAGAGAGACGGGTGTTCCTGGGGGGCAGCGGGGATTCTGGGCTTCTACACTGCAAAAATGTTTACATCACCCACCACAGCACAGAGATTTACCCCAGGATGTAGACAGGTACAGCAGTTCTCCACCTGGGGTCAAATGACCCTTTCTCAGGGGTCACAGATGCTTATGATTCATAAAAGTAGCAAAACTGCAGTTATGAAGTAACATTTTTATGGTTGGGGGTCACTACAATGTGTAGAAGTGTATTAAAGAAGTCCTGGGGGACTCAACAAAGCATAGCCAACCAAACCGGGTTGTTAAAGGGTGATGGGACTTAGAGACATAATTAAATGTCTAATAAATAATCTCTCTCTCTCTCTCTCTCTCTCTCTCTCTCTTTCTCTGCCTCTCTCTGTCACTCTGTCTCTGTCTCTCTCTCTGTCTCTGTCTCTCTCTTTCACACACACACACACACACACACACACGCACACACGCACACGCACACGCACACGCACACGCACACACACAGGTATTTCTCTGATGTGAATTCCCGCTGTTTATAGCACTGTATTGAAACTGATTCATCATTTCACTGAGTGCTCTCTTGCAGACTGTTCCTTCCTCTGCCTGCATCGAAATGATGCTGCTGGACAGAGGACGTGAAGGAGACGTGACCTGATAGAGGACAATACATCCGTGCACATCCCAACGTCCTTCTCTCTTCAGTTCTTCTTTCTGGTACATCGAATCTACCAGATACATTTGTAACCAGAGCTCCCATTCTTCTGTATCCATGAGCCTCACTTTTAGGTTGTCAAGGGACCAAGAGAGAATTTTTGCACAAAGATGTTGTGGTAAGCAATTCAGATTTCTCTAGATCACAGGTGTAAATAAAAAGATGTCAAAAAATCGATTTGACATGTTCCTTCTGTGTCTTTCCCAGATACTTGCTTTAGAAACGAGGCTTGAATCTGGAGAAGCTGTAAAGAAAACCTGCTCTTTCTTCTGGAGAAGGATGAATTAGTATGGACATCCATTTGGGTAAAATATAAAATTATTTTCTTGGGTGTATTACTGAACAGAAAAGAAATGTTACAGAAGGTTCCAAAACAAAGAGAAATGAAAACCTGTGTTCAAACAACAAAGAATGTCAGATTTTGATGCTAATGCACAAAGAAACAATGGTCCCTGGGCAATGTGCAAAACATAAAAGTAAATGTCTATATAAAAACAACAACAATGAAGTGTTGTCATCTCCTCCAAAGCTGCTGGAGCTGGAGCCAGCCTGCCTTGGTACCTTTGCACAAACTTTGACTTGCTGATGGTTTCTTTGGTCGAAGTAAACTTGGCTTTTCACAAATTTGAAGCTCAGTGGGGTGGGATCCTGCCCTGTGGGTACCACTCCCTTTATTCCATAGTCTCAGGTCTTACTTTAAACAGTCTCACTTCCTTGAGCACAGGATTTGGCTCCAGCGTTACAACTCCTGGTGCTCTCCTTCTCCCCGGGCTGTGCATCTTGTCTTTCTTTTCTCCCTACTTCCTCTTCTATCATTGCAGTTCTGCATGAGAGTAGTCATGAGAAACCACAGGACACTAGGTTGTCTTGAAATCTCTTCTGCCAAAGGCAATAACCCCAAACACTTTCATTTAGCCTCTGGCATAATTTATTTTTTGACAAGGGCAGAAAGCAGCCACATTGTTTACCAACCTATCACAATAATCTCTGGGCCCTCTTTATCTCGCCTTCACTCTCCCATTGCTCCCAGCCCTGCTGTCTTCCACCTTCCTACTAGAATGGCTTACTAAGCCCTGCTTAAAGCATTCAGCTGCTTTTCTAGTCCAAAGTCCCAAAGCCTTTCGTAGTCCTCCAACACACGGCATGGTCAAGCCTATCACGGTGCCAACTTCTGTCTTAGTTGCTGTTCTATTATGCCAGTGACACACCTCCTCCAACAAGGCCCCGCCTCCTCATCCTTCCTAAACTGTCCACCATCTGGGAACCAAGCCTTCAAATACAGGAGCTTACATGGGCCGTTCCCACTCAAACCACCATAGGTACTTATCCACTGCCACGCCCAAGTTCCATTTTCCCAGATTCTAAAAAGCAGAATGGATAAGTGGCCGTCTATGGTACCTATTAGCGTCATACTGAGGTATGTGCTGGCCTCCAGGCTCCCTCAGTACCACAGGTACCTGTTATACAGTTCAAAGTCCATGCTAGCATCCTAGCCCTTCCCACCTCCCCACCAACCCTGAACTCCCCCAGTTTGTGCTCCTCCACCTGCTACTTATTCTTCTTATAACCCAGCTATGGTACACCCACACCCACACCCCTCCCCCTTCCATTGTTTCCTCTCCCTCTATCTCTCCTCTCTCCCTTCTGGTCCGGCTTCTCTCATAACTAGGTCTACTTTGCTGGCCATGTTCAGTCTACTACTCTGCACTCTTCTGGATGCCTATAGCTGTTCTCCTTATAGCTATTCTCTTTTTCTCTTTGTTTTTCTCTTTCTCTTTCTTTTTCTCTTTTTCTTTCTCTTTCTCTTTTTCTTCTTCTTTTTTCTTTTTAAGGCTTGTTTTATTTTAATGATGGATCCAAGTGAGGCCACAGCCAGGTCACTATGTACAGACACGAGGGAAGCTTTATTTCTTGGTCTCTTCCTCCTTGGACAGAGTCTTGATGATTCCTTCCTTTTTACCCCGGAGGCGCTCCTCCTGGCTTCCTTGGTCTTAGACCTGCGAGCCTCTGCCTGGGCAGGCAGTAGCTTCTTGCAGGCCTTGTCTGCCTTCCGTTTGTGGATGTGCCCCATGAGAATCCGCTTGCTTTTGAATGCATTCCTTCTGACCTTCAGCTACACGCTATGATTCTTCTCAGATTCCTGGTATCTCCTGAGAAGCCAGCACAGGATCCTCATTCTTCTCATCCAGGTCACCTTCTCGGGCATCCGAGCATTGGCAGTACCTTTTGTCTTCCCTATGCCCATAAGCCTGCCCTTCTGTCAAGCCAAGGTGTTTTTTCCTGCAACGAGTCCGGGAATGGACAGTCACAGACTTCCGTATGAGGAGCCCATCTTTGATCAGCTTTCCAATCTGCTGACGGGAGTTGGTATTGGCAATTTCACTGGTCTCACTGGGGTCCAACCAGACCTTCTTTTTAACACAGCGGAGGACACTAGAGGCAAGTCTCCTCTGTAGCCTGAGCATACAAACCTCTCCCTTAACCACAGCATGGAGCGCTCATGTCGTCGGTTTATATACCCACCACACTAGGGAAGTTTTACTCACTGACTGAAATTTTGGTTGACATCAAAGTTACCTACAACAAACATAAGTTAGGCACAGATATGGTTTGTAAATTTAAATAACATTTATCCTTGAAATGCGAGAAATTAACATACGAGCCAGGCTTAAGATTACTGGAAGCTTGAGGGTCTCAATACAGTAACCCAGGTTGTACTATGCAAGAGGAAGTGTGTCACTAGGGGTGGGCTTTGAGGTTTAAAAAGCCCAAGCCAGGCCCAGTGGCACTCTCTCTCTCTTTCTATGAATCAGGATACAGATCTCAGATACTCTTCCACAACTTGCCTCCAGCACAGTGATGCTCTCTAAACCTCCAAAACTACAGGCAAGCCCCTCAATTAAATGGCTGCTTTTGTAAGAGCTTCCTTGATCATGGTGCCTCTTCACAACAACAGAACACTAAAACAGCCAACCGCCACCCTCCCAAATGACAGGGAACATGAGGGAAGAAAGTTATCAGGAAAAGCAAGAGGTGATAACGAAAAAGGTAGCTCAGACCAAAAACTGAATGTATATATATATATATATATATATATATATATATATATATATATTGTCTTAGTCAGGGTTTCTATTCCTGCACAAACATCATGACCAAGAAGCAAGTTGGGGAGGAAAGGGTTTATTCAGCTTACACTTCCACATTGCTGTTCATCACCAAGGAAGTCAGAACTGGAACTCAAGCAGGTCAAGAAGCAGGAGCTGATGCAGAGGCCATGGAGGGATGTTCCTTACTGGCTTGCTTCCTCTGGCTTGCTCAGCCTGCTCTCTTATAGAACCCAAGACTACCAACCCAGAGATGGCACCACCCACAAGGGGACCTCCCCCCTTGATCATTAATTGAGAAAATGCCTTACAACTGGATCTCTTGGAGGCATTTCCCCAATTGAAGCTCCTTTCTCTGTGATAACTCCAGCTGTGTCAAGTTGACACAAAGCTAGCCAGTATATATATATTAAAATAAACTACAAATGTTTATGATTCCTAAAGGCACAACAGAAAAGCATAATGAAAGTACATTATACTATGAAAAAAAAAAGCATATAGCTTTTAAGAAGCACCAATAGAACTTTTAGAGAAAAACATATCTTCATTCAGGAGAAATAAAAATAAAATCTTATTTAAGAGTTCATTAGACACACAGGAAGTGATGTTAGGAAAAGCCACAGCAGTTGGCTGCAGTAGCAATGTCACCTTCAGGGAAACTGTAAACTTGAAACTCCTCAACAGGAAGAGCGTAGAACCAAGAAACTCGAAAGACACCAGGAAGCAAGACCAGGGTGTTGGTTGAGTTGGGCCTCAGCCCCATCCTCAAGGGGCTTTGTCATCTTGAATGGCATCACAGAACTGTCCCACCTTGAAGCAAGCAAGCCAAGGGATCTCATGACCTCATTAGGCAGTCATTGCTGGCTAAGTCACATAAGAAGACAGGCATAACCTTTCTTCCCTGGACAAGTGTTTTCTGTCTTTCAAGAACAATTCACCAGAGATTGTACAGTCAGCAGGGATCTGTCAGGAGACAGCAGAGGAGAGGGATGCTGCATGGTAAGAGGGGGAGGGAGCATTTGGAGCATCCATGATGTGAGGAGGGTGCCTGCAAGATACAGCCAGGAAGGCTTGAAATGGGGTGTTTGGAGAAGATAAAACATAATGTGGATTCATGCAGAATGTCCAATTTATATTTAAACAAGGTTCCAGGACAATCTGATTTATGGGAATGGCCACTGATAATATAGTGCATTTTATTCCTCTGAGAACCTCCATTCAGTATGGGGATATCTACTATGGATAAAATATAGTAATGTGTAATTAGGCTAGGGTTTCCCAGGAGTAGCAACATGATTATTTAGACTGGAGAGGTATAGAGAGTTCTGAACAAGACAAATGTGTCTGTGCTGAACTCGCATTAAAATTACAGGAACTTAAACTAAAAATTCAAACACTAATGAGGGAGGAAAGAAAGTTTGCTTATTGGTGGAAAACAACTAGTTAAACATTACACTTCTCCGTTAGGAAAAAGAAATGTGGGACGATAGCTGAGTGTGATCTCTGAACTGGGAATGGGACAAATGGTCAATTAAAATCCTAAATGACCAGAGGTAAGGATAACCGCCCAAGACCTCAAGACAGAAACCTGAGGTCAGCCAAGGTCTGTACCATTAAGCAGTTCAGTCTCAAAAACTTACAGTCAATCATCTGATTTTTTTTCTCTATGAACCTGGGTCTAGAAATAATAGCCTTCTGAAACGTAATGTGCTGATCACCCACTTTGCTCTTAGCGACTACTCCTTAGTCTCACATTCAGATTTACTGTGAAGTCTTGCACTAAAAGAGTCCACAGCATCATGGCAGGGAGCATGGCAGGGTGGAGGCGGTCACTGAAGCAGTAACTGAGAGCTAGCTCCCTTCATGGGGAGCTGAGCTGAGTCTTAGTTAGGGTTTCATTGCTGTGAACAGATTTCATGACCAAGGCAACTCTTACAAAGGAAAACATTTAACTGGGGCTGACTTACAGTCTCAAAGGTTTAGTCCTCATCCGATGGCACAGAGAAGGATGACCCTGGGCCTGGGGTAGGCTTTCGAATCCTGAAAGCCCATTCCCCAAATGACACACATATCCTCTGAGAAGGTCACACCTCCTGATCCTTCCAAGTTGTGCCCTTCCTCATAACTAAGCACTCAAATATATATGCCTATGGGGGCTATGTTTATTCAAATCAACACAAAACTACAGAGCTAGAATGAGGAGACCTGAAGACATAAATAAGACATAAATATGATGCCAGGATTTGAAAGTCAAATTCCTTTAAGTACTATTTAAATCATATCTGTAAACGTTGTATAGTCATGAATATAAGGGATGAGAGATAATTATGACTTATGCTAATTATAATAAAGATATATTATTGATATTTGAAGTTCTGCTTTCCAAAATATTATAGATAGGCTATTTTGGAAAATGCCTCTAAAGTATGAATTTTTAAAAAAAAAAATGCAGCAAAAAATGTTTTGCATATGTAACTGAATAACCCGCTCAGTGGGGAGCTGAGCAGTGTCTTAGTGTGAGGAGACACCATGACTGAGGCAACAAAGGCAAACATTTAATTGGGGCTGACTTACAGTTTCAGAGGTTCAGTTCATTATCATCATGGTGGGAAGCATGGCAGTGTGTAGGCAGACATGGTGCTGGAGAAGGAGCTGAGAGTTCTACATCTTGATCTAAAGGCAGAGGGAAGAGAATGTTACAGTAGGCCTAGCTTGAGCATATGAAACCTCAAAGTCTGCTCTCACAATGACACACTTTCTCCAACAAGGCCACACCTACTCCAATAAGGCAACAGCTACTGAAAGCGTCACTCCCCAACGGCCTCCGGGAGCCATCTTTTCAAATATATTTTTAAACATCTTACTGATTCTTTCTGAGTTTCACATCGTGCACCCCAGTTCCATCAGCTCTCTATTCCATTGTATCTGCCCATCGCCCCTGCCAACCTCCCCCAAAATAAAAAGCATACAAACAAAGCACAGAAAACATTTCATCATGGAGGCTGTAGTGTGTCACAGTGTATCCCACAATCTATCCGTCTGTCCACACATCTCCTCTTGCAAATGTTCATTGCAATGAGTCACTGGTCACGTTGGAGATCTCTGGCTTCTGTGACACCATCAATATTGAATCCTCACCAGGATTCCTACAGTTCATCCTGTTAACTGGAGATCCTACAGCTTTGGATCAGCAAGTCTGGCCTTTCATGTGTCCCAACCACTCAGAGATAATACAGATTTGGGGGCGGGCCAACTCAGAGCCACCTCATAGTAGTTGAGTGTTGGGGCCAATTCTCTAGGGGGTGCAATTTTTATTCCAATCACCACAAGCAGGAAATAAAGAACTGAGGTTTCTGCATTTCTAGATGTCAATAGAAAGTTCTAGAATATGGATGAATAATCCATTTGAACTCAGCCCTTAAATAAAAGCTAGCAACACCATTCTATAACAAGGAAAGCATTCTATAACAAGATCAGTATATAGTAGGTCCTCAATTCATAAGGTCCTCAAAAAGCTTTATATTTTGTTTTTTAAGTGTCAGAGAAAAGGACACTTTAAGGGCGAATATAATTTTAACCATTCCTGTGTCACAGCTTGCATGACCCTAATGTCCATGGCATCCCAAAGTGAGACAGTAACATAACAGCCCAGGACAGATAGAACTCTGTTGTATTTGTTAGAATCCAGTCCTTCTGAAGTAACAGTTTCCCTACAAAGCCCCCACTGCGTGATTCACCAGATTTAAGCTAATGAAATAACACTGGAAACTTAAAGTGTTCCCCATTTCCTGACATGTTAAGATGAAGTTAGGCTAATGAATGTTCTTCAAGTGACTTTGAACTAGGCTGTCGATTCCATGTGGGTGTGTCTCCAATAAGAAACATTTGCAAGCTGGGCAGTGGTGGCACACACCTTTAATCCCAGCACTTAGGAGGCAGAGGCAGGAGGATTTCTGAGTTTGAGGCCAGCCTGGTCTACAGAGTGAGTTCCAAGAAAGCCAGGGCTACACAGAGAAACCCTATCTCGGAAAAAAAAATTAAGAAAAGAAAAGAAAAGAAAAGAAAAGAAAAGAAAAGAAAAGAAAAGAAAAGAAAAGAAAAGAAAAGAAAGATTTTCAAACTAATATCACAGTAATCTAGAACATGGGCAAATCTAAGCAGAATTTTTCTGAGTGCTTTTTTTGTTCCTTTAAAGCCACAAACTAAGTGATGTTTGGTGCATTAGAATTAACATGATGGGAACATGAAAAAGATTTAGCCCCTTAATTGCAAGCAAACTAAGCCGCTCATGCCTGCAGCAGCCGAAATCTCACCCTACCCAGAAGATGATCAAGGCTCCAACTAATGAATCGGGAGCAAGTAATCGCCGGTTTTACTGGAATGTTTTCTAAAAGCCATCTGGTCCTCAATCCTGCAGAAAATGAAAAGTATATTTCAGAGACGGGATTGAGCTAAAGGGAATGAAGCTTTCATCTATTATTTATCAATATGTTCCCAGCTGTGGGAGCCAATCTGGTTAAGGCCTTCTGAGATGTAGGTGGCGGAGTTTCTTTGGCTTCAATGTAACTAGTTTTATCAGCAGAAAGCATTTGTGCTTTCTGAAGCAACAGCAGAAATAGAAAAAAAGGGCAGAACATAAATCATCAGGAAATGCTTATGGCTGAACAAGTGAATCACTCTTTCGCTTATTTTTATTTTTTTTATTTATTATTTTTTTCAAGCCACAACTCAGCACTCCTGGAGAGTGAAATCGAGTCTGTTCCAGGTAGAACACTCTCTAAGGGTTTGTTAGGTGGTAAGATGAAGCCAAGTCTAACCCCTAGGGAAGGAGCGTGTGGAGGACACTAAGAGCAAACCACTTCCTCCCACACTAATCTGATGTCCAAAGTCAAGCTGAGCAAACCTGATTTAAACTCGAATAAAATGAATCGATTGCAGGGTACACTGTTGGCTTTTAAACTAAAACCCCTCCTTTTGCCTGACACTGTTTCAAACTAGCCATTCACAGCTAAGAATACCATTCAGTAGTTTCTCTCTGAAGGCTGTCAACATTTTTGAAGATCTAATCTAATCTGGGGTACTTCATCTCTTTGTGACGCAGGATTAGCCATCGTTCACATTGATCAATTAAAACCATAAAGAAAACATCCCTCCTTGCACTTTATTAATGTCCAATTCTTCACCTAGGTTTTTATGGTCTAAAAGGGTAAGTAGATCACATCTGTTTATTTATCCTCCTGTCTTTAAGATGGATTTAGAGCTCGCAGTAAGTATTTGGTAACCACGTAGTAAATAGATCAACTAAATGACAATAATGTTAAAAAGTAAGGTGATTGGGCTGGTGAGATGGCTCAGTGGGTAAGAGCACCCGACTGCTCTTCCGAAGGTTCGGAGTTCAAATCCCAGCAACCACATGGTGGCTCATAACCATCCGTAACAAGATCTAACGCCCTCTTCTGGAGTGTCTGAAGACAGCTACAGTGTACTTACATATAATAAATAAATACATCTTTAAAAAAAAAAAAGTAAGGTGATCATAATTATGTGATTGCCATTGAACCTGAAAAAAAAATTGGATTTTGAGACAAAAATCTCTCACTAACCCTGGAGTTCACTGACAAGACCGAGCAGCCACCGAACCCAGAGATTGTCATGTCTCCACCTGCCCAGTGTAAGATTACAGGCATGTTCCACTGCCCTGGCTTTTGACATGGCCTCTGGAAATTGAACTTACATCCTCACGATTACATAGCAAGCTAAAACATCTCCCCAGACTCCATTTTAGCTTTTGATGCACACGTTATGAATTATTTTACAATGGAGAAATAGAAGCTGAGAGGGGTTAGCAGGTTTCTTTGCTTGCATGTTTCTGAGTTTAGCTGTTGTACAGGCGGACACCTTTGTATCCCTGATGACTGGCAGCTGTTCTGCTTGATTAAAATCTGATATTGTGGATGGAAAGATGGCTCCGCAATTAGGGTTGCTTACTGCTCTTGCGGAAGGCCTGAGTTAGGGTCTCAGCACTCATGTCAGAAACCTCAGATACTACACCATTTCCTGGCCTCTGGAGGTCTTTGCACATACATGGCATATATACATATAGGTACACACAAGCACACAAACAAAGAAATATATACAAATAAAAAATGTAAAAGGTCTGATGTTATCTTAGATAATTATAGGGTATTAAAAAAAGAAAAACCAAAATTCTAAAAACATGTTCTTCCCAATCTTCTTTATTGTCTCCCACTATTTTAATTTAGGAATCTTTAATATAATTTAGGCTAGCCTTCTCATTAGCTTTATGATATTTCTTAAGGCATTTACTAACTCTGCCCATACACACACACACACACACACACACACACACACACACAAAGATGACTCTTTTTAATATTATTGTAATAGATGTAAATAAAAAAAAAGACCAATGTGACACTGTGATGTAAAAACTTGAAATTCCCTCTCATGCGGCATTCTTACCCAGCTGAGTTATGCAAGCTTGCAAAGAGCAAGGTTGCTTCCATCCTGCCAGGAAATTCTCATCTCCATGGTTAGGCATGAGCCCAAGGCAGATACCTGTGTACACCAGTGTGGGGAAGAATCGGGGGGTGGGAGTGGGGGTGACTTGGACATTGTTTGAAATGCTTGGTCTGATAAATATCACGTCTGCTGAAGTTCCTGCCAGTAGATCTCAGTCAGAGGCTGTCATCATCACAGAATGGTCTCCAGAAGACCAACGATGAGTTGGGTACTGTATAGCGTTTAAAGAGTAAGTGGTAACTAACTTGATCTATAACCACTGTGTGTATCCAGACCCCTCCAGTTCTCATCCCCCGGGATTAAATCTCCCCAGCAGAATACATGTATTCACCCTGCACTGGAAATACCCTAAGTCTCATCTGTACTTATGATCTATAATCTACGGACTCTGAATAATGAGTTCTCTCTGAGAAGCATACTTTCCAGGAGATGAGAACCAACCAGCAAAGGCAGAAGGTACCAACTGGCCAAGGAAGAGGGAGATGGTCCCATGATAGCATGAAGTATTGTGGGCTTGGGGAGAGAAGCTTACGGAGGAAAGACAGGGGGCGAACTATATTTCTCAGCAGGAGGGAAGTGCCCATAGACTAATCTGGATAAAGAAGAGCTGATCACTACTAATTGAACCATGACTATACTTTCTAAAAATTCTATTTACTTGTTAAACATTAGTGAATAAACAATGTTATACAACATATTTGACTGGCCGTTTTAAAGACTTTATTTGAGATGCATGCCTCGGTTACTGAAGAATAATATGCCAACAAGGACTAAAATAATGATAGTCATGTCTACTAAATCTATATCAGGACAGTGTATCTTGATCTAAAAGTCCATGTGTCTGTCCCTCCCTGAGTACAAGCCCATACTGGCAGAGTGTTGTCTCACTTTGGGTTTTATTGCTGGGAAGAGACACCATGACCAAGACAAGTCTTATAAAGGAAAACATTTCATTGTGGCTGGCTTACAGTTTCAGAGGTTTAACATGGGTTCCCAAGTCAAATGAAGAACAGCAGAGTCCTGCCGATACCCTGGACATCTCTCAGAGAGCAAGGGTAAAAGTAGGGCTGCTCCCTTTCCAAACCAGGCTTGAGCCTACTCAATTCCATAGAGACAAAGGCCTCCATAATAAAGCCAATTAGGCTACTGCTTCCCAGCCAGTGAACTAGCTTATCAGAAGTCATGTGACCAGCAGTCTGTTAATCTAGCTGATATGCTTCAAAAGCCCCTGACCCGATGCAGAACTTCCTTCCCTGTCCTTTTTAGTCCCCTCCCCATCTTACTCAAGCTATACAATCTAGCCCCATGTATTCCAATAAACAAATTGCCCATGTTGTTTATACCTGAGACCCTGCTCCCCAGAACTTCTGCATCCTGGGACTGCCATTGCTCAACAGCAGTTCAGGGGCTGGGGATCCACATTTTAGTTCATTATCATTATCGGAGAAAGCATGGCAATACCTGGGCAGACACGGTGCTGGAGAAGGAGCTGAGAGTTCTACATCTTGATCTTAAGGCAGCCGAAGGAGACTGGATGCGTTTCACACGGGGGTAGTTTGAGCATTTAAGACCTCAAAGCCCCGCTTTCCTCCAACAAGGCCACACCTCATCCAAAAAGACCAAGACCATACCTCCTAATAGCACCACTCCCTATGGGCCCACCATTCAAATACATGAGTCTATGGGGTGGGGCCATTCCTAGTCTAAGGACCACAAGTGTGAATTGCAGATCTTTAATAAAGATCTCAACTGAGAAGAAACAAAAATGAAATCCAGGAATGTTGCTTTCCCAGGCAGGAAGTGGTAATGTTCATAGCTTTGACAGATGTGTGCATCTCTGGGTACCTCATGGCAGCATGACCAGTTTGGCCATATACACATATTATATATTTTCACTTAAGGTCAAGTCATCATGAACCTTAGTGTGGCAGGTTTGTGGTTTCAAGAATGTAGAAGGGTCTTACCCTATGTTACTTTGCTCTAGGTAGTTCCAAGTTCTACTCACCATACACACAGCATCCCTGTCTATAGAGATTTCCCATGGCTGCCTCTTTGCTGCCTTCCCAGACAAGCTTGCTTTTCTCTTCTAAATGTGTCTGTTTGGAGGGACTATGAGGGCATGACTCTGCGTGCAGAAGTGATGCTCTTAACCTAATCGAGTCTGTTTTAGTTTGGTGCGTGTCTTTGAGAAAGACTGAGAAATGACTGTTCACTCACTGATGTTTGGAATATCAAGGCAGAAGATATTCCTCAACCCGTTGGCTTGATTTTTTTAAATGAATTAATTAATTTATCATTATTTTCTTTATTTACATTTCAAATGCTATCCGAAAGTTCCCTATACCTCCCCCCCCCCCNCCCCTGCTCCCTTACCCACCCACTCCCACTACTTGGCCCTGGCCTTCCCCTGTGCTGGGTCATCTAAAGTTTACAAGACCAAGGGGCCTCTCTTCACAATGATGGCCGATTAGGCCATCTTCTGCTACATATGCAGCTAGAGACTCGAGCTCAGGGGGTACTGGTTAGTTCATATTGTTGTTGCACATACAGGTACCCCCTACAACTCTTTGGGTACTTTCTCTAGCTCCTCCATTGGAGACCCTGTGTTCCATCCAATAGCTGACTGTGAGCATCCACTTCTGTGTTTGCCAGGCACTGGCATAGCCTCACAAGAGGCTGCAATATCAGGGTCCCTTCAGCAGAATCTTGCTGGCATGTGCATTAGTATCTGGGTTTGGTGGCTGATGATGGGATGGATTCCCGGATGGGGTAGTCTCTGGATAGTCCATCCTTTCATCTTAGCTCTAAATTTTGTCTCTGTACTTGTATCCTTTCATGGGTATTTTGTTCCTTATTCTAAGGAGGAATGAAGTATACACACAATGGTCATCCTTCTTGGTTTTCTTGTGTTTTGCAAGATGTATCTTGGGTATTCTAAGTTTCTGGGCTAATATCCGCTTATCAGTGAGTGCATATCTAGTGACTTCTTTTGTGATTGGGTTACCTCACTAAGGATGATATCCTCCAGATACATCCATTTGCCCAAGAATTCATTGTTTTTAATAGCTGAGTAGTACTCCATTGTGTAAATGTACCACATTTTCTGTATCCATTTCTCTATTGAGGGACATCTGGGTTCTTTCCAGCTTCTGGCTATTATAAATAAGGCTGCTATGAACATAGTGGAGCATGTGTCCTTATTACCAGTTGGAAGATCTTCTGGGTATATGCCCAGAAGTGGTATTGCTGGGTCTTCTGGTAGAAGACTATGTCCAATTTTCTGAGGAACCGCCAGACTGATTTCCAGAGTGGTTGTACAAGCTTGCAATCCCACCAGCAATGGAGGAGTGTTCCTCTTTCTCCACAACCTCGCCAGCATCTGCTGTCACCTGAATTTTTAATCTTAGCCATTCTGACTGGTGTGAGATGGAATCTCAGGGTTGTTTTGACTTGCATTTCCCTGATGACTAAGGATGTTGAACATTTTTTCAGGTGTTTCTCAGCCATTCNGTATTCCTCAGTTGAGAATTCTTTGTTTAGCTCTGTACCCCATTTTTTTAATGGGGTTATTTGAATTTCTGGAATCCAGCTTCTTGAGCTCTTTGTATATATTGGATATTAGTCCTCTATCAGATTTAGGATTGGTTAAAATCCTTTCCCAGTCTGTTGGTGGCCTTTTTGTCTTATTGACAGTGTCTTTTGCCTTACAGAAGCTTTGCAATTTTATGAGGTCCCATTTNTCAATTCTTGATTTTACAGCACAAGCCATTGGTGTTCTGTTGAGANATTTTTTTCCCTGTGCCCATATCTTCGAGGCTTTTCCCCACTTTCTCCTCTATCAATTTCAGTGTCTCTGGTTTTATGTGGAGGTCTTTGATCCACTTAAACTTGAGCTTTGTACAAGGAGATAAGAAGGGATCAATTCATAGTCTTCTACACGATAGCCACCAGTTGTGCCAGCCCCATTTGTTGAAAATGCTGTCTTTTATCTATGTTTTTGTTCTAAGGAATTCAAATAACACATCGCACAATACAAAAATATACAAATTCACATTCTGACACAATGGTTTCTCTGTTGTTGTTGTTTGTTAGGTACATGTGGCCTTTCAAGACATAAGTGATAATTATTTTATGAAAGCAAGGTTCACTCTATATTTAACCTGGCAGATTTCTCACATCATTTCTGAAAATTTGTTTTCCAGTTCTTGCTGGGTTAGTACACAGGCTCCAGGTTCTGCTGGGTTAGTACACAGGCTCCAGGTCCTGCTGGGTTAGTATACAGGCTCCAGTCCTGCTGGGTTAGTACACAGGCTCCAGGTCCTGCTGGGTTAGTACACAGGCTCTAGGTGATGCTGAGTTAGTACATAGGCTCCAGGTACAGATATGATTCTTGCATTGGTTGTAAAGGCACTAAAGCTGCTGATATAAAGAGGTGCCATGATGCACTGATTTATAACATAGCGCCAATGCAATTTATTTTGAACACGAAAGAAAAACGTCAATTGTAGATACTCCAAAACAATAGGCACAAGGCAGGAACTTATAAGGATAATCAGAACCATGTTCAAGCTATTTAAAAATGCAAAACTTCCTCATTGCAGAGGAACAGCATGGAGGCAAATAGTCTGAGTTGGAAAGCATGGCTCTTTCCTCTGTGTGCCAGTCTTACCTTCCTTTCTTCTACCTCTTAGGACTTATTCCTTATGACTCACAGGAACTCCATACGAGAGAGAGAGAGAGAGAGAGAGAGAGAGAGAGAGAGAGAGAGAGAGAGAGAGAGAGAGAGGCAGAATATAAACTCATGCTTGTACAGTGTTTAAAGCCATGATGTTGTGGCATCATCTTTCTTTTAAAGGAAAATACATGTTCCATCAGACTTTGTGTCATTGTAATAAATAACTATAGAGACAACTTAAAGGAGAAAAAGATGATTTGGGCTTGCGTGATTAGACGTTTGAGTCCATGGTTAATGGTTCCATTGCTTTTCAGCCCACAGCAAGGCAATAAATAGATCATGGAAGAAGGTGATGGGGTAAGAAATTGGTCAGTCAGGAGTTAAAAACAAGTAAGAATCCAGCGCCCTGATACAACATCCACATTCATGTCCCCAGTGGCCATCTTCCTCCACCCCATCCCAGCTGAGGTGGTTTGAATGAAAACCACCCCCATAGGGTTATAGGCACTATTAGGAGGTGTGGCCTTGTTGGAGTAGGAATGGCCTTGGAGAATGTATGTCACTGGAGGTGGAATTTGATGTTTCAGATGCTCAAGCCAGGCCTAATGTCTCTCTCTTCCTACTGCCTGTGGAGATATAGAACTCTCAGCTACTTCTCCATACCATGTCTGCCTGCATGCTGCCATGCTTCGGCCATGACAATAATGAACTGAACCTCTGAACCTGCAAGCCAGCTCCAATTATATAGCTTTCCTTTATAAGAGTTGCCTTGTTCATGGTGGCTCTTCACAGCAATAAAAGCCCAACTAAGACACCACTTTTTCACAGTTCTGACACCTCCCAGTGATCTACTCAATTTCTTGAACTTATCTCTAGGTTTACCCTCATGATTAAATTACCTCTGTAAACCCCCTCGTAGACAAGCCCAGAATCTCCTAGGCAGCCTTCAGACCAGTCAAGATGCCAATCAAGATGAACCACCATAAGAATATTGCCAATCTTCTTCATGAGAGACTTGGAGACACAGAGCTTGGGTGCCCAACAAGAGCAACAGCAGCATCTTCAGTGCTACAGGAAAAGAAATCAGAACGAATACCTAGAAGCTTCCATTAGAGTAGCAATCTTTCATATAAGTGAATATTCATTCCTTTGTCATTTAAGGGTAAAACACTGTCAGCTGCATTTTGTTGTTGGCAACCTTCAGAAGTTCCCCTGTGATGGTACCTACAGTTATTAATTATAGTTCAGCTCTTAACAATCCCAGTTTGCTATTCCCTCAATAGCTTCATTTCAACAAGACTTTGACATAGATGACCTCTTGTTATTCTTTTTCATGCCTGTACTTAGTTTTATAATATTTCAATGATGTACCATCTTTGACATAGATCAGCCCTCTTTCACTATACACAGATATTATTCTTCATTACTTACTAACATAGCTTTCATTGCTACATCAGCCATGAATTCCGGATGTAAACAACGAAGTCAGGTTCTTTGCCTTTAGTCTTCCATTTCCTTAATTTCTAAAATAGGTTTTTATACTTTCCCTTATTTACATAAGGGTTTAAGGATTTTTTTTTTTTTTTTTGAGACAGGATTTCTCTGTGTAGCCCTGGCTGTCCTGGAACTTACTTTGTTGACCAGGCTGGCCTCGAACTCAGAAATCTGCCTGCCTCTGCCTCCCGAGTGCTGGGATTAAAGGCGTGCGCCACCACGCCTGGCTTAAGGATTATTTTTAAAGGAATAAATACATAAGTGTGTTCTATAACCTTTTATTGCTTTTTAAAAATTCCTCAAAGTTACCCATCACCGCTGAGCACATGTGGACACTTCCTATGGAGGCTCCCAATCCCAATCATTCTTGGCACCCAGGGTGGTTAATGCCTGATGGATTCTTCCTTTCCTGGGAATGAGTTTTTCCACCCTTTCAAGACTCACATAATTGACTTTAGGGGTATAGGGATTTGCTAATTGGAGCCTTGACAATCTCCTACTGTGATGGAGACTACATTTGGCAAGACCGCTCGAAGCCGCTTTGTGTAGGAGGCTTACGACAGCACTATATTTGGACAGCACTGAGTCTTAGTATGTTTCCCCTCAGCCTCCCAGCCTTGTTTCTATTATTACAAATGAGAGAGTCACCACTGTCTCCTCAAATCTTGACACGAGTACCGGCTCTTTCTTTCCCTAATTCTATCAAGTGGGAAGCTGAAGTAGGAAGATCTCTGTGCGTTTGGGGCCAGCCTGCTCTACCTACTGATTTTCAGGTAAGGCTATCCAAGGCCTGTCTCAAAAAATAAAATAAAATAAAACAAAACAAAGCAAAGATTTTACCCACAAAGCCTACTTTATGTAGCTTTGATATCAACCAGCACTTACAGAAGCTAACATTCAGAATCAGAATCGGTCATGGCCGCAGTAGCTTCAAAGGGTCGTTATGGTTTGTAAGATTTATGAGTTCAACAAGTAGAAGACAGCTAGAGAGAATCTGTCTCACAGAGATAACATTGCTACCTGAGACAAATTCCTCTGCATCACGCTTGCTTACAGGCATATCTGTCAATGTATTAATGCATTGGCCAAACATGAGCTTATGAAATTACTAAGCGTGAGGTGACTGTTTAATGGAGGAGTATTGAAAGGTTCATTTATATTCTGAGATCACAATGTTGCTAAAGCTGACATCTGTGTGAACCCCCGTGATGCATAAAACATTATTAGAGGCCTGATGATCCTCTCCCCCCCTCCTCCCCTTCATGGACTTCTCTAATGCAGTATATAAAAATAAAGCTTTTCATGGGAAGTAAAATGAAAGAGCCCTTTCAGGGCTCTGAAAATATTACTCAGGCTTTGCCAAGACTAATATGCTCAAAGTTTCCATGAAAGGCATAATTTCTTGAGAGTTATGTCTGTTCATATGTGTAAAAAAAAAATCCCCTACATAATACTGTTCACCGATTTACACACCACGGGCTGGTTAATTTGGCATGTCCTATTATTACTTCTATTCACCTCATTGATAGACAAATATTGAAGGTTGTATCTGGTTTAACATTAAGCAACAACAATGTGTTCTGTAAATCCTTAACCTTTATATGTTTATGCAGTGCTCCCACATAGCTGAAGTTTGGCAGATATGATTATTAGTGGATTATTTTTCCCCCAGCTTTAAACAATGAAGGAGGAAAAGCGAAGAGAAGTCAGTTGAAATAGAAATCTTATAACGGATTAAGTGCTCTCCAAGTTCAGGCGATTTTGTTTACTGAAATCCATCTCTACCAATACAGCGCACTGTAATAAATGTGGATGAGGAGAGATGATTAATTGCATTTAATATCGTCATATTGGAAGACCACATTGTTCTCCACATCCTGCCTTTGTTTTCGAGACTGGCACTGGCCGCTTTGCAAGGTGAAGAGAAGAGAGTTCTTGCAAATGGGGTCAGATCTAGACTTGGAATCTCTTGAGACTGTACGGGAGACCTTGAGGAGGAATGGGTGGGCCGGGGCAGCGACCGTAACTATGCTTCCTTTGAGAGATAGCATCAAGGTAACCTACACTTCTGCCTTCATTAGCACGAGTTCTTCTCTGGCTTTGTGTGAGAGTTTTCCATGAGGTCCTTGGGTATTGTCCTTTGCTGGGGAGATCTGGCAAGTGATATTTCGTGACCTCATTCCTTTGAAACCTTGGGCTCGAGCCAGAATTGGAGTTTGCAGACCCGACCGGGAATGGCTTGAGGGGACAGGAAAGCATGGAGTCTGTGCTCATCAGGGAAACTGGGAGGTGACAAATTACAAATGATCTCTTTTGGGATCGAGCCGGGCTCTCCTTCTTAGGATCAGTTAACAAGTGGTGCGGCTGCAAGTAGACTAGCAACAAAAAGAAAGCACCAAGCACAGGAGTGTTAGATTTGGTGGGCTCTATACTAAAATTAACTTCTAATTAAAACCAATTTTCCTAGCAAGTGGTCATTTATATGTGGCAAAAATACATATGGCTTGAATCAGAGTCTCCTTGTACATTGACAGAAAATTGCCCACCAAAAGCAGCACTTGACTACTGACTTAATTAAAAGGTGAGAATCCTGGAAATCCCCAGAGTAAGGGCGTCCTAATTATAAAAGGATTTTCTACATATCATCTCCTGTAGAGTCAGATCAGGATTGCCAAGTGTAAAGGATTAATTTATCTGAATAATGCACCTGGGAAAGCCAGACACAGAAAACATTCACGCAAAAAAGATAAATGAGTATACCGTAGGGCATATATGAATTAAAGGGAGAGGTAGCATAATATATGTGGTATTTACTGTAATGTATATCTGTATTATAAAAACTAAGAGTTTGCTTTGCATTAAACTAACAAAAAGTGGTGCTTTGATACCTTGGTGTGACAAGATGTGTACATTCAGTAGGAACCCAGCTGGACCTAGGTTCATAGCTCAGGCCTTCTGTATCTGTATGATTTTAGGCAAATTTCCTTACCTTCCACAGCCTGAGTTTCCACATGTGTGTAATGGGGTTGGTAGTGAAACACGAAGAGATGTGTTTGGCATGTAGTAGCTGCCCAACACGCATGTCCTTCTTCCTTCCACTGGTATAATCGATACATGTGATGGAGAACGACATGACAGGTGAGAGCCAGTTTACTAACCAGGAGTTCCAACCTCTTTCTTCAAAGACTAGACGGAGTTTGATGTTTCCTTCTTAGTTGATCTGTCATTGGTACTAGTTCATTTCTAGACTTTCTTTTCCCAAGACATTTTTCTGTTTGTTTAATGAAATGTAAATGACTGCTGTAATTTGAACAGCACAACTTTATGGCACATGATGAGTTGGACAATGGTTATTTTTTTTCCCATGAAGTCTATGTTCTCGACATGTAAGAACAGTTTCCATTAGAATTCTAGTTTGAGCACAGCAAATGAGAACACAGCCAGATAGCACAGTTCTAGCTATTTGGGAGGCAATGGCACAGTGTTGCTTGAGCCCAGGAGTTTGACATCATCCAGACAAGTATAACAGAACTCCATCTCAAGAGGAAAAGTGACCATTAGCTGTCACCTCTGAGCACTTTAATAAACTACAGTATTCCCTCTTTTATAAAAGGATGTCAAGATGACTTAGAATTTTTTCCCTTGTAAAGAATAGGATTTCTTTGTTTGTTTGTTTGTTTGTTTGGTTGGTTGGTTGGTTGTTTTGAAATGATGTGACCTTTGGTAAGTCTACCACACTCCAGGGCAGGCCCTATTCGAGACTACCTGGGCAACACAAAATAAACTTCAGACTAGATGAGGACAAGGCTGGGAGGAAGAAATCTTAAAGTTGTATTGGTAGGAATTTAAGGGTGGGGGTGGATATAGGAGGAGTTGGGGGACAGATGGAGGATGATCAAAATACACTGCATGAGGTTCTCAAACAAATAGTAAAAGTACTATTTGAAAAAAAAAGTCTTGGTCAGGCAGTGGTGGTGCATATCTTTAATTTCAGCACTCGAGAGGCAGAGGCAGGTAGATCTCTGTGAGTTCAAGAGCAGCCTGGTCTACAGAGTGAGTTCTAGGACAGCCAAGGCTACACAAAGAAACCTCTGTCTCAAAAACAAAACAAAACAAAAAGACAAAAAAAATGTTGTCCCTTGTAAGAATTCTTTTCAGATATGATTTTGTCCTCAGGTCACTAACACTACTTTATCAAAATATACATTTTTAACAAATGGTGCTGGCACAACTGGCGGTTATCATGTAGAAGACTATGAATTGATCTATCTCCTTGTACAAAGCTCAAGTCTAAGTGGATCAAAGACCTCCACATAAAACCAGAGACACTGAATTCTGTAGGGGAGAAAGTGGGGGAAAGCCTTGAAGATATGGGCACAGGGGAAAAGGTCCTGAGCAGAACACCAATGGCTTGTGCTATAAGATCAAGAATCGACAAATGGGACCTCATAAAATTGCAAAGCTTCTGTAAGGCAAAAGATACTGTCAATAAGACGAAAAGGCCACCAACAGATTGGGAAAGGATTTTTACCAATCCTAAATCTGATGGGGACTAATATCCAATATATACAAAGAACTCAAGAAGCTGGACTCAGAAATTCAAATAACCCCATTAAAAATGGGGTACAGAGCTAAACAAAGAATTCTCAACTGAGGAATACCGAAGGGCTGAGAAGCACTTGAAAAAATATTCAACATCCTTAATCATCAGGAAAATGCAAATCAAAACAAGATAAAAAATTCAGGTGATAGCAGATGCTGGTGAGGATGTGGAGAAAGAGGAACACTCCTCCATTACTCGTGGGATTGCAAGCTTATACAACCACTCTGAAAATCAGTCTGGCGGTTCCTCAGAAAATTGGACATGGTACTACCAGAAGACCCAGCAATACCTCTCCCTGGCATATAGATGTTCCAACTGGTAATAAGGACACATGTTCCACTATGTTCATAGCAGCCTTATTTATAATAGCCAGAAGCTGGAAAGAACCCAGATGTCCCTCAATAGAGAAATGGATACAGAAAATGTGG
>NC_034608.1:61649268-61669057 GCF_900095145.1 Mus pahari | reverse complement strand
TGACCCTATAGGTGGAACAACAATATGAACTAACCAGTACCCCCAGAGCTCGTGTCTCTAGCTGCATATGTAGCAGAAGATGGCCTATTCAGCCATCATTGGGAAGAGAGGCCCCTTGGTCTTGCAAACTTTATATGCCCCAGTACAGGGGAACGCCAGGGCCAAGAAGTGGAAGTGGAGGGGGAACGCCAGGGCCAAGAAGTGGGAATGGAGGGGAACACCAGGGCCAAGCAGTGGGAGTGAGTGAGTAGGGGAGCAGGGGCGAGGGAAGAGTATAGGGGACTTTTGGGATAGCATTTGAAATGTAAATGAAGAAAATATCTAATAAAAAATATCTAATAAAAAATTAAAAAAAAAAGAAAAAAGAAAAAAAGAAGTGGGAGTGAGTGGGTGAGGAGGGGAGCAGGGTGTGGGGGAGGATATAGCATTTGAAATGTAAATGAAGAAAATATCTAATAAATAATTGAAAAAAAATATGTGGTATAGTGTGACAAAGAAAGACAGGTGACAGTTGGCATGCCATCTTTTCTCCATTCTTTAAAAACTTACCTTTTAAGCCAATGCATTAAAAACAATACATTTTGTGAGATGTGGTGTACTATAACGATTGTGACACTTGTGAAAATAGAAACATCACAACCTAAGGTAATTTATCTCCAGTGCTATAATCCATGCGATTCGCCTCTGAATGCTGTTAGCACTTTAAGATGTATAAATATAGAAGTCCCCTTTTTACTGTGGTTTCTTCTCTCACCATTTGTTACTTGTGGTAAAATGTAATCTGAAACTATTAAATGAAACATTTCAGAAATAAAAAACATATACGTTTCAAGCTCCACGCCATTCTGAACAGTGTAATGAGACCTCCTATCACCCTTCTCTGTCTTGCCCAGAACATGACTCCTCACTCCCACCCCCCACCCTACCCCCCATCCAGGGCATCTGCATTCTTGTCATATACACCGCCTGCCTGTTAGTCACGTAGTAACCTTCTCAAGAATTAGATACAGCAGTGCGTGTATTCAAATAATACTCGTTTCCCTTTTATTAAAAATCATCCACGAAGCTTGCATAGTTTCCTTGTATGAAAATGTAAACATTTTTAAGAAATGGAAGGGGGAAGTCTAAAAGGAGTTTTCTGAGACCCGGAGTAAGAACAGAGGTGAGCCACAGTTACTCCGGGTTTTAGAAGTAATCACTGGGACATTCAGAACCTGTCCTTCCAGAGCTAAAAGAGGCACTTCTCTAAGTAAATAATTAGTTTGTCCCCCCCCCCTTTTAAAAATGTATAATGGAAACATAATCAGAGTAAAATAAACCTGGAAGGAAATTAGTGGAAGAGAAGTTGGTTACACGGATGTTGTACTAAGTCTACTAGAACTGTAGTTGATAGCTCTGAAAAGACATCATAAACCTGAGGTTAAAGCGTTATTAGCAGTGGTGTACACCTTTGTTTCATTATTTATCAGAATGGCTATCATTTTAAAAGATTCTCATTCTCTACAAGACGAACACCCTTCTGTTGATTTTTTTTAAACTACATTTCTTCAGTGTGTGTGTGTGTGTGTGTGTGTGTGTGTGTGTGTGTGTGTGTGTTGAGGGGATGAGGTATGTACAAATCACTGTACAAATGTGGAAGTCACTGGAGAACTTTGAGGAGTTGGTCATCTCCTTCCGCCATTTGAGTCCTGGCAATGTATCTCAGGTTGTTAGGCATAGTGGCAAATGCCTTTACCCATGGAGACATTATAAGTTACATCTCAAAACTACTTTAAGTACAAAGCCAGGAAAGGAATAGAACTTTTAGTGTTTTCAGGGGTGTTTAATTAATTCTTGGGGAGTTACATTCTACACTTTCCCTTCCACTTGCTAAACTTTGAATGCACCTCTAATAATTTCTTTTTTTTTTTTTTTGAGAACATAGAACTATAAGCCATTTATCTGTCCTGATTATTATAAAAATTTTCACCTTTAGCAGCATTTTCTATATTTTACCTTTTATGGTATTTTATTTTATTTTATTTTTATTTTTTTGCTACTGACAAGGCTGTCCTCCACTGCCTGTGGAAGGTAATGTTTGTACCCGCAATCTAGAAGTACCTTCTCCCTCTTCAGCTAATTGGTATAATTAATCTAAAGCATAAATATGATGAGTATAATATGGGACCTATGCATAAAGCGAAGGCAGGACTAAATACAGTTGACGAGAAATGTAGATTTACCTCATGCATCTCCAGTGTAAAACGCTGGGGGCTTCACATGCACTGACATAGCCAGAAGTAAGAGTCAGCAAACAGAATTGTCAAGGGGAGAGTATAAAAAAAAAACTCTATGATGGTGAGATTCATAACGATTATAGAACTGTAGAACTGATTATAGAACTGATTATAGACTATATTCAGCAGTGTGCTATGACTCGAAAATTACCCAGGTTATAGTTCCAACGTGCTGCAAACTGGATTATCCGAGTGTTCCCAGAAGGTTGCGCGCATGCGCAATAGGGTCGCATGGATTTACACGGGTTCTTCTGGGTCCTCCTCGAGAGTCAAGGATGATGTGAGGGCACAGTTCCTGCTGAGCGCTGCAGAGGAGAGCTGTTTATCTGAGGGAGTCCACTGTAAGGAAAGAAGCACCCCGGTCACTGGAGATAATTGTGGGCCTCGCTTTAAGTGACAGGAGGGCGGAGTGTCCATCAGCCAGCCTGCCTCCATCTCAGAGAGAAAGGGAAAAGGTCTGAGGGGCTGTTGTCCCTCAGGAGTGTTGAGTGTGCACTCACCTTCCAGAGAAGGCTAATGTGCCCGTGTTTCTGTGTTACTGTCTTCCAATGGATTGTGTTTCTAACTACCGAAGACACGCAGGGTGTGATAACAACCAAATTGCTAACCCTTAGATCTACCTGGTCACGAGGACATAGACATCGTGCCAAATTCTTTTCAAAAGCCAATAGGTAAAAGTGTGTGCTACCACACTCTTTTAAAAGTCATTCGGAATGTGTGTGGCCCCCGGGCAGTATATAAAGAGAAAATGATGGGATGGAATTGTCCAGATGGATACCTAGGTATCTAGGTAGATGTTGCTAATCCTGCAGTGTTTCTCTGTATCCTGGGCTTTGTGGGAATGCAAGGCCTGCTACCATGTTATGTAACAGCCTAGTAAAAGCAGATGAGAAGGACGTATGTATTCTTCTCTCTCTCTCTCTCTCTCTCTCTCTCTCTCTCTCTCTCTCTCTCTCTCTCTCTCCTCTCTCTGTCTCTGCCTCTCTCACTATCTCTGCCTCTCTCTGTCTCCCATTCTTCCCCCCTTCTCCCTTTCTTGTTGTCTCTGTCTCTCTCTCTCTCTGTCTGTTGCTATCTCTCCCCTCCTCTCTCTAGTCCTGTCATAGAGCTTATTTCTAGTATTAACCATTTTCAAATCCATTGAAAACTGTATTTAGGGCTGTATTTATGATCTAGCCAGGTCTTTCCTTTTAAAAAGATAATTCTTCTTAAAACAAAAAACAAACAAACAAACAAACAAAAACCCAACCAAGCACAACATGTCATGAGCTATCTACTTTTTTGATAAAAGATATCATCATACTTACAGAGCCAGCTGATAATCTGCTTTCAGATTCCAAACCCGAACATTTACTTACAGATTTGTTCCTATCCAGCTTTACATAATTCTGAGACCAAAGACGATCTACTACCTCCCACAGCAAGCAAGCGTGTATATATATACCTTCCACAGTTTCCATCCGATTAACTAGGAATATCTTCTCTCTGTGTGTACTGTGGCTGGGTGCCATTACAATTAGATGGGCTGTAGAAATTGGGGTCTAGTTGTAAAGTTCTTGTGGGTCTAAAGAGTTGTGGCAATGACCTGTAGTGTTTCGGGAGTCACCGAGGGCACTTATGGCCACTAACTCAGTAAATGTCCCATGTCTGTCACTGGGATTTTTATTCTGGGTGGAAGCGTACAAAATAGTGGTTTCCATATGGCTCTTCCAATATTCTTTATATTAGTTATCCCTTCTCTCCCTCCCTCCTCTGCCCCACCCTTCCATCATATCTCCTCCTCAACCTCCCTCCCCATTATTCCCTCTTTCCCCTTCATATCATCTGCGTTCTGTGTCCCTTCCCTGAAGATCTTTCTTTGTCTTCTTCTCCAATCCTCCCTTTCCAGTTTGCTGGATTCTGCACTTACTACAGGTTGAGCACATAGCCTGTGATGCTAGGACATGCCACATTGATCTTGACGCTAGGATCCACCCGGGAGTGGGAACACACCACATTGGTCTTCTGGGATCTGGGTTACCTCAGGGAGTTTGTCTTCCAGCTTTATTCATTGCTGGATACACTACACACTGTCACAGGATATGGAGAAATCTTGCTGGTATTCGTTAGATGCTTGATTCACTGATATCTGCTTGCAAAAATATGTGAGGGACACTGGGCTGGCCATGTGCTGAGCAATGAGGTCATGCCAGTGCCTGGCAAATACAGAAGTGGATGCTCACAGTCATCTATTGGATGGAACACAGGGCCCCCAATGGAGGAGCTANAGAAAGTACCCAAGGAGCTGAAGGGGGCTGCAACCCTGTAGGTGCAACAACAATATGAACTAACCAGTACCCCCAGAGCTCGTGTCTCTAGCTGCATATGTAGNAAAAGATGGCTTAGTTGGCCATCATTGGGAAGAGAGGCCCCTTGGTCTTGCAAACTTTATATGCCCCAGCACAGGGGAATGCCAGGGCCAAGAAGTGGGAGTGGGTCAGCAGGGGAGCAGGGCGGGCAGAGGGTATAGGGAACTTTCGGGATAGCATCTGAAATGTAAATGAAGAAAATATCTAAAAAAATTTTTGAAAAAAAAAAAAAAAAAAAAAAAAAGAAAAGGTATAAGGAACAGATCAAATGATACTTAGAATCCCAACACTGCTCTATAATTTTATGAAATGTGCCATATTCCCTGGCCATTAGTAGATGGACAATTCTACCCCACCTTAATTAGAAATACAAGACAGAACACTCAATTTAAAAAGTTTTAAAAATATCTGTCTGTCTATCTGTCTATCTATCTGTAAAACATATTTTAAGGATCTCATTATATTTACTCTGTGTGTATTGTTTTGCCTGCATGTATGTTTGTGTATCACGTGTGTGCACTGAGGAAGGATAGCAGAGGGCATCAGATCCCCTGGAACTGGAGTTAGAAGTGTGGGCTGCCATGTGGATGAGGGAATTTATACGGGCCTTCTAGAAGAGCAGTTAGAGATCTTAACCACTGAGACATCCATCCCTCCAGCCTATAACACTTAGTATTTTGTTGTTGTTGCTTTTACAAAAAGTTAAACATATTTTTCTTTTTTTATTAATTATTTTATTTATTTTTATTCCAAATGTTGCCCCCCCTCCCAGAGTTCTTCCTCTCACGCTGCCTCCCCTTCACCTCTGAGAGGGTAGCCCCCCAGGTATCTTCCCATCCTGGGGCCTCAAGTCTCTACAGGATTAGGTGCATCCTCTCCAACTGAGGCCAGACAAGGTATATGTACTGGGGCCTTGTACCAGTCTGTACATATTCTTCGGTTGGTGGCTCAGTCTCTGGGAGCTCCCAGGTGTCTGGGATAGTTGACACTGTTGGTCTTTCTATGGGGTTGCCACCCCCTTCAGCTCCTTCAGTCCTTCCCCTAACTCTTCCATGGGGGGGGGTCCCCAACCTCCACCCAATGCTTGGGTGTATCTGCATATGTCTCAGTCAGCTGCTGATAGAGCCTCTCTGAGAGGACAGCCATGCTAGGCTCCTGTCTGCAAGCACAACATGGCATCAGGAACAGTGTCAGGGTTTGGAGCCTGCTCATGGGATGGATGCCAAGTTGGGTTGGTCACTGGCTGGTTCATTCAGTCTTTGCTCCATTTTTGTATCTGCATTTCCGAGATTCCACCTTACACCAGTCAGAATGGCTAAGATCAAAATCTGAAGTGATAGCGCATGGCAGCAAGGATGTGGAGAAAGGGGAACACCCCTCCATTACTGGTGGGGTTGCAAACTTGTACAACCACTCTGGAAATCAGTCTAGAGGTTCCTCAGAAATTTGGAAATAGTTTTATCTGAAGACCCAGCTATTCTGTTCCTGGGCATATACCCAAAAGATGCTCCAACATACCACAAGGATACACGCTCCACTATACTCATAGCAGCCTTATTTGTAATAGCCAGAAGCTGGAAAGAACCCAGATGTCCCCACAACAGCAGAATAGACACAGAAAATATGGTACATTTACACAATGGAATACTATTCAGCCATTAAAAACAAGGACATCATGAATTTTTCAGGCAAATGGATGGAACTAGAAAATATCATCCTGAGTAAGGTAACTCAGACCCAAAAGAACATGCATGGTATGTACCCACTGATAAGTGGATGTTAGCCAAAAGGGACAGAACACCTAGGATACAACCCACAGACTGTAAGAAGTGTAACAAGCAGAAAGGCCCATGTGAGGATGCTTAAATCCCACTTAGAATGGGAAACAAGATAATCATGGGAGGCAGAGGGAGGGAGGCAGACCTGGGTGGGAGAGGGAAGGAGGATGGGAAAGTGGGGGCAGGATCAGGTGTGGTGGGGGGAGAGAGGAAAGAGACCCAGGAGAATGGATGGAATGGCGAGGGGGTTGTGGGAACCTCTGGAAAGTCCTGGAGACCTGGGATTATAGATGCTCCTAGGAGTTAGTATGGTGCCCTTAGTCAAAATGCCCAACAGTGGGGATATGAAATCCGAAGAGATCCCCCCCCCAGTGGAGGGATGGGAAAACCAAACCTATAAAACTTTCAACCTAAAACTGTTCCTGTCTAAAATAAATGCAGGGATGAACTTTTTTTGTTATTTTTTATTAGATATTTTCTTTATTTACATTTCAAATGCTATCCCTAAAGTTCCCTATACCCCCCTGCCCTCCTCCCCTACCCACCCACTCCCACTTCTTGGCCCTGGCATAGGAGTTACACTCATGTCTAGGGTACAGCATAGCACTTTAAGGCAAGACCAGAATGAAAGAGTCAGACAAGCTGATTCTCCACACTGAGAGCTCTAAGACGTTTGTCCACATTGGGCCTTCTGACCACAGAGCATCTCCAGGTTGATGTTCATAAGACTCCTAGGCTGTGAACTTAGTGTGAATTAATCACACTCAACCATGTGCCACTGAGGAAAGATATCTGTTTACAACTTTAAAGCCCCTGTGTCTGCTTGTGTGTGTGTGTGTGTGTGTGTGTGTGTGTGTGTGTGTCTTTGAGTATATGTGTGTGCACATGTGTGCATGCATGTGCAAGCGTAAGCAGATAGAAGCATGCCACAGTACACCTGTGAAGGTCCTCACTTTTGGCATCATCTGAAGTTGGGTCTCTTGTTATTTATCTGCCAGAAGAGCTGACCTTCAAGTTCCCCTAGGCAGTCTTTTCTACCCCTCCATCTCTCCCCAGGAGTGCCGGAATAGCAGACCTTCCTACCGCAGCGCAGTGCGCATGCCACCAGTGTCTGCCTGGTGTCTGGAGGTTCTGACTTGATGCTCAGGCTTGCATTAGCGCATTCGTTTTCCCTGCATGGCAATCTCTCAGCCTTTAAATCATTTTTTTTTTATTACAGTGGAGTGATTTAAAAGGACTCTCTGGTGACCCTATCTTATATTTAACCAAGCATTTGCCTGCAAACTGAGTCCTATTATTTGGAGTATAATTCATCCTAAGAGACACAATAGGTATTACACGGCATCTAGTTCTTGGAGGTATCAAAGGAGCAAATAGCTAGATAGATCTTCTCTTCCTCCTCCTTTTCCTCTCTCCTCCTCTTCCTCCTCCTTCCCCCTTCTCCTCCTCCTCTTCCTCCTCCTTCTCCTTCTTCTTCAGTGTGTGTCTGTCCCTATATCTGAGTGTATTATCACTTGTATGCAC
Source organism: Mus pahari (assembly GCF_900095145.1). Classification (NCBI taxonomy): domain Eukaryota; kingdom Metazoa; phylum Chordata; class Mammalia; order Rodentia; family Muridae; genus Mus; species Mus pahari. The sequence goes on along the minus strand of NC_034608.1, from coordinate 61,661,131 downwards.
CATCATCACACTTTTGTTCACTAGAGATCACTATTGCCACTCCCAAGATTCACCTTCATCACCTTGGGCTAAAGGAGCTGCAGATAGGCAGTGCAGGGGACTGCATGATTCGCCATTTTTGGCCCCATCCTGTTCTCTCTTGTTCCCCCTAGATTAATTATTTCTATCTTTCTCAATCTTTAATTTGTAATAGTTCTACTAGTTGGACATTAGAATTTTTTTCTCATAGGCATTTATTCTATGTCTATGAATGTCTAATAGCATTTTGTGTGAGTCTTTGTATGTATGTATCTATTAGTGTATACATGTGTATGTGTATATATGTATACATGTGTTTGTGTGCTGAATTATACATGTATATTTGTGTACATGAGTACATGTGTGTATATGAGTATGCATGTGTGCTTATGTGTGGTGTGTGTGTTGTGGTGTGTGTGTGTGTGTGTGTGTGTGTGGTGTGTAGTGTGTGGTGTATATGTATGTGTATGTGTGTGGTATGTGGTATGTGGTGTGTGTGTATGTGTGTGTGTGTGTGTGTGTGTGTGTGGTGTGGTGTGGTGTGTGTGTGTGTGTGTGTGTGTGTGGTGTGGTGTGTGGTGTATTTACAGCAGCATGGCTTTCTGTTTGAGCCATCACCTAAAACGTAGCCTATGTCATTCCCGTGGAGCAGGTGACGGAAGGTAGGGAATAGGTTAGAGACAGCAGTTTTCACATTATACACTTTTAGGAATATGTTGTGGCTTTATATTTTTATTTTGTGCACTTAATCTATGGTGTTGACAATGTTAAAAGGCAGCTTGTAAAGACTTAGCAATGTAAGGCACGGATGAAATGATGGTGGGTTCAGCCATGTTTACACTACTGGTTCAATAGTCACACAGTCTAAATCTCTTAGAATCTCATTTGTCATATCTTTAACAACAATCTCTACCTCAAACCCTTTCCATTTGTAATAGAGAAATACAGTTTTGCCCGTAATCATAGTCACCCAAAGCTAATCTCTGAGGCCAATTAAACCAGATAACAGTAGGTGAGGCTGAAAACGCAGCTCCTGGGACTCTCTCTCTGAGACCCACCTAGTTACTGTACACTCTCTTCTTTATCTTTACAGTACAGAAAGCTAATTCAGCCTAATCACTTCGGCTCAGTTCTTACCACTGATATTCCATACCACCGTATAAAAGATTCTAAACACCAAATGCTAACTTCTTTTCCTCCCCACAATCCTTAAACATATGCTTTGTCATTATCTAGATATAAAAAGAAAAGAACAAAACAATACCCAACTGCCTTTTCAAAGATAATCCACTTCTCACAGTCAGCAAAGGCAGGGAACATATCAGATGTGGGCATCTGTAAGGAGAAGTGCTGGTGAGCCTGGAGGCAAAAGGGACAAGGGGAGCCTGGGTAAGGGGCTCTGCTGCCAAGGCAGGGTGAGCAGGCTTTCGTTGGACAGTTGATGTCGTTTCGCCAAGTTCTACCTTGATCTTTGTTTGGGAGTTGGTCTTAGCATGATTATAGTAGGAGGGCAGGGGCTGAACTTAGAATGTCTCATTTGCCCTGTGATCTTCTGTGAGGAGTTCTGTGCTGTCTCCAGGTCCTTGCTGAGGTAGGGTGAGCCGTCACCGACAGTCAGCAAAGGCCCCAGATTTCAAAGCACAAAGATGGAAAGTAGAAACATGTGGCATTGTACAAACACGCTTTGTGGTCAAACATGTAATAAAACAGGTAATTCCTATGGGCTGGCCCCATCCATAAAATAAAAGAAAATGTTAGGAAGAATTAATATTACAAAGCGCGGTCCCACTAAACAACCTGGGCTTTGTGAGTGGTGACTGTCACGTCACCTATTCCTACTGAAGTCCTCATGGCACACTCTTGGATCTATAGACCGGTCCTCAGCCGGGCACCACAGAAGACAACGCTGTGGGGCAGACGGTTTTGAAATCTTCAACTATCCGTCCTTAAGCTCAGCTTCCCAGAGTGTCCTGTGATTCAGCTTCTAAGGGTCTTCACATCAAAGACTTCTTGGCTCATTTTGCAGCCCAGGAAAATCTCATCTGTACAATTTCTGTAGACTTTTAAGAGTTGTTGCGTTACTGCAGGCTCTCATGGCTCCTTCCATAAGTGACCTTTGACCTTCATTCTCTGAACAGCTTTGGTTGCTCACATTAACAAGTTGGTTTTGTTATTTGTTTTCTTAGTCTGCCCAGGCTTGGGAAAATTCTCTGTTAAATACTTTATTTATTCATTCAAAATACGTTTAGCACGTGTTGATCATGTGTCGGGCACTTTGGGAAGCATTGCGATATGGTCGTGGACAAAATAGACGCTTCCTTGTGGATCATATTCCTTAGCAAGGGACTGGCAATGGACACCATAAAAATACATCATGTGTCAGACGGTGCGCGCGTGGTAGAGCTAAGCGCTACAGAGGCAGCCGCCCCAGCCTGCGGATTTAAATAAAGCTTTAAAGGTCTTTGCGTAGGTGACTCGTTAGCTAAGACTGGAGGGCACTGGAGAAAGAAGAATTGGATGCAGGAAGCTAGCAGAGGCTGCGAGAAAAACCAAAAGTGACCGCTGAGATCTGGGGCGCTGGAAATGGAGAGCAAGGAGATGGTGACCCACAGAGACGAGAGGGAAGGAAGCTAAAGGAAAGATGGACGCCCTACCCGCAAGAGACTCGGTGGTCTCCTCAGGGAGAGATCGTCCACACTATTTTATCACGCTCATGGGTAAATTCCTGTGTTAAGGTACTCATTGCTACGGATCAACCCATGCCCCGGAGTGCATAGTGTGATCACAGATAGGGACTGAGAGTTAGGAAGAGACTTAAGGGACTAGAACAGAGTGCTGAATGAAGGGACTCTCCTTTTCTCCGCTTCTCAGTACGGAGGTGGTGCTCTGTTGGCAATGTGGATGGTAGCCGTGGTGCCATTTAGCACATGCATGGGCACAGCCCTGGCATTCCAGGTACTGCTTGTACCCTGCAATGGGGTAGAATGTATTCATTGTAGGCTTCTTATGGTTTCCTGGTAGAACTCTTGGCTGTACGTACAGAGAACAACAGTGCCCTCCTGTGGTCAATGTGCAGAACTGGAATTTATTTTTAATATTTGTGAACAGCAATCTGCTGCTCGCTTGCTTGTTAAAGGGAAGGAAATGATTGGCAGAATTCACTGGATAAAATCCAGACCCAAATAATCCTGGTTTTGTCTAACTTATCTGGGTGGTTACAGCCCTAGAGTCCAACTCAGCCTTCGGGGCAGTAAATCACACATTTATCTCATTCATAGTGCAACATACTTCTGGTTAGATTCAAGATGCTTCAATCCCTACTGAATCTTTGAGTGATCTTTCATCGGTTAACCCTGCAAACAATTCCCCCTTGTCAGCCTCACAGATGAGAGTCCAGCGCCTTTATATAAAGTGGAAAAGCATAAAATTCTAAATAAACATATTACCAGTGAGGAAAAAGGATACTTCTCAGTTGTCACTTAGAACGCCTCTTTGAATTTCTGTTTTAGGATTTGTCCCAGACATGCAATGTCTATACTTGAAATTTGTGCTATGTCATATTATACTAAAGTTCCATTGCATAATGTCTAATTTTGAAATTATATTCTAGGAAAATTACATTCAAATAATATTATATAATAGTACAGACAATTTACATTAAAATTGTATTTATAGTGTAGGTAAATTATATTAAAATATATACAATAAAATATACAATTATCTGATAGCTGTTATACTGCTATTTTACATTATACATCTTATGCTATTTATATTATACATATGTATGTTATATTATACATAGTGTGTGAGCGTGTCTGTGTGCTTTCATTATAGGCCTACTACTAAAAATCTCACTGTAAAGAAAATACATGGTTTGTGGCTTTTGGGGAAAATGTATGCTTTTATTTTCATGATTCTTCAAGAACTGTGTAACCCACATTTTCAGAACACCTCTGTGGTATAGCTGGCTGCCTTTGCACAATCATTATCACAAAGATGAGTGTGCTGCACAGGGAACAACATTGCACAGTGGAATATTTCAGCCCTTATACAAAGGGGAAATTTCCCAGGAGATACAACCACCCACGTGCTTTAAATCACTTTCGAGGCACTAAATCTCAAAGGAGATCATCACGAGTGACTACTGAGAAGGTCACCTCTTCACTGTCCAAGGAAGAGAAGGGGCATGGTACTTGAATTCAAACCATATAATATGATGACCATGGTTTTGCCAGAAAAAAATATTATCAGTAAAATATGAATACTAAGAGACAAACCAGCAGAAAATACCTTCTATGAGATAGGAGTACAGGATATGGAGGGCTGCCTCTATTAAGAAAAATACATAATTAATTCAGGCATTGTTGCTTTTATAGATGTTTAATCTATAAATAGATATTGGATATATAAGTACACCGAGATGTTTAACATCTCCCTTGACAAATCTTGACAAATGTTTTAACTTCTTAATTTTGTGAGAATTCAGAATAATAGAAAAAAATGGATGCTGGGACAACCAGAATGAGCTGGCTGCTTAATTAGCGTTGTGTAATGAACATACTTCAGGGCTCAGGACGCCCACCCTTGCTCTGGCTGACCCTTAAATGCTGGGGACATGTTGGCGCATGCAGACGGAGCTGTGGGGCTTTCATCCTCATCCCCTTCTGCTTCCTTCCTGCTTCCCTTCCCCTTCCCCATCCTTACTTCCTCTTTTCTCCCTCCTCCTACTTTCTCTAGTTCCTTATTCCCACCCCAGTACGCCTTTTCATGTCCTTTTTACTCTTTTTTTTTTTTTTTGAGATATCATCTTGCTAGAGAGCCTCGCTAGCCTTAAAATTCCATGCAGCCTAAGTTAGCCTTGAAATCACAATCCTCCTGCTTCAGCCTCCCAAGGACTAAGATTTTAAGCATACATGACTCTGGGAAATTTCCTACAAATTTTTTCCCTTCCTCTTCTTACAGTCTGATCTTTGTCTCCATCCATTTGCTTTTAAAGTAAGCAGCTAAAGACAAGGCAACGCTTTCTTTTTGTTTTTAGTTTTCTAAAATTGCATTATGCTACCAATCGTCTGATGAGATGCTGTCTAAACTCGGGCTGCTGCAGATTCACCTCTGAGCGTCAGGACCAATTTTTGACCCATGTCTCATGTTCCTCTGGGCATCTGGCTGTAGCAAGCCCCTGTTTGGGCTTTGCTATTCTGGGCCTGGCAGTGACGCATCGTACTGTTTGGACTCCACTTAAGAGACCGAAATAGGAGAGCTTCGGTACTGCCTAGTCACTGCTCTTTTCAAACTAAAGCTCACACACACCCCAAGGAACTAAAAGATATCTGCATGTTTGGGAAGCAACGCAGACTAGTTAAGGCTAAGATAAGTATGAACAGGAAAATTGTAAAGCACAGCATCTAAGATTGTTAGCGTCTTTTGTTATTGTGTACGCCCAGAAGCTGTTAACTAGGGGAAGGGATAATGTCACTTGGGGAACTCGGGCTCAAAGGAGACTATGGCTCAGACCACTCTGGCCTCCTAGACCTGAGCAAAGGATAACTTGCTACCTTTTCTGTAGGAAAAATTAGTATTAAAATTCCAAGTATGTGCCGGTTGTTCCTTTTTGTCAACTTGAAAGAAACTAGAGGAATGTAGAAAAGAAAACCACCATAGAAGAGTGGCCTCCGTAAGACTGGTACGTCGATAAAATTGTGGGGAATGTCAATTAATGATGATATAAGAAGACGCAGACCATTTTAGGTGGTGGCAGTCCTGGGTAGGCAATCCTGAAGTTTGTATAAGAAAGCAGGTTCACATGCCAGGCAGAGCAAGCTAAAAAGTAGAATTCCTCCTCCACAGCCGCTGCTTTAAATTCCTACCTCCAGGTTCCTGCTTGAGTACCTGCCCCGAGTCCCCTTTGTACTAGACTGTAGAGCAGCAGTTCTCAACCTGTGGATCTCAATCATGGGGAAACGGGTTCCCGATGTTCTTAGGAATGGAGAGACACTGCTCAGTTACAAAATTTCAGTTCTGAAGTAGCAGCAAAAATAAATTTATGGTTGGGGGTTCCTAAGACCATTGGAAATATATGTTTTTCAATGGTTATGACCCACAGGCTGAGAAACACTGCTCTGGGGTGTAATATGATATGAACCACCTCCCTTCTAAGTTCCTTTTGATCACGATGCTATCACAGCAAGAGAAAGGCAACTAGGACATACTGTAGATGATCATACCTCTGGTAGGTAATAACAATATTATATCATTGTTTCTGGGTCCCCTTTAGTCAGATCCATGTTCCCATGGTGTCCCCACCCCTTCTCACGATGGCTCTGACACACTGCTTTGTACATTTGTTTGTGTGCCTTTGTTCCCCTTAGATTAGCAGCAGATAGGAGACAGTGACTGTGACTCATTCATCTTTGTCACCTTAGTTCTTTACATAGTGACACACAGATACAGGCAGAACAACCTAATCTAATCTACGTCCAATCTACAATGTCCTAAACGCTTAGAATGCTGACAGGACACCATAATGAAAAGAAAATAAAAAGTCACACCTGACAGGACACAGCCCAAACACAGACACTCTGAAAATACTGTACAGAATTATATTTGAGCTATTGGAGAAAGTGTATGTAAAACATAAACAATGTTTGTGCTTGAGTTTATGTCTTACTCCCAAGACAACTCATTGTTACTGTGTTTCACAGATCTTAAAAATATCTAAGCTTCTAATCACTTCAGACGAAGGAGGCTAATATGCATTTAATTGCAGGTTTCTAGCCAGTGTTTGATGAATGAACAAATATTTTACTTCTGGGCGTTTGGGAGTATGGAAGATTTGATCTCCTCTGAGGAAGTAAACCAAACTCTCAAAATATCTAAAAGCAGACAGAATTTAGCTTCTGCCTTGAATGAGCAGAGCCCAAAGAAGATATCATTCCCACCTTAGCAAGTAGAATCCAAGCAATCTACAAAAGTGTAATCATAGCTTTTTCTGGAGTGTGTTGGAAAGCTGAGGCTCCATAGTATCCCAGTGTTCTCAACTCTGAAGAGGGGTAAGTCCTGAGAAATGGCTGACACACACCATACGCCATGTTTCCTGTGGAAGGGCCTAGGATGAGGGGAGGGGATGATGTTGTCTTCAGAACAGGGTGGGGGAAACAACCAAATGTTTAGAAAACTCACAAAGACAAAGCAAAGGTTAGCACTCTAGGGAGGTTAGAACACTGAGGATCCTCATAGAGATGTGTGTGTGTGTGTGTGTGTGTGTACAGGGGTGTTTACTCATTTGCTATTTTCCAGTCTTTGCTGTATGTTCAAGAGCAATATTTGAAGGAAGACACCTATAAGTGTCTGGCAAAGTTTTGCTTCTAGAAGAAAAGGCTGATGTTTGTCTTAGAGAAGATGCTATAAAATATCCAGGTAGGAAAACTATTTCCTGTCACGGGCTTTGGGTAGTTTTTTGAAAAACAACAACATAATTTAGATGTATCAAAACCTCATCACCACCCTCTGTTCTTGAGCACCCACAAACACTGAAGGAGCAAGAGCACCATTGCCACCAGGCTTGCCAAGAGATCTCTCTGCTCCTCTGGCCTCTACCTGCTGTTCACATTCTCTGAGTCTCACACAGGGAGGGTGCAGCAAGACCTTAGCTGCAAGGGAGTCCAAGAAGCATAGGTATTATGGATGCCATTGTTGTTGGATTTTCTGTTGCTCCAGCTCAATGGGTGTTCTAGCTATAATTCAGAAAATGATTCTATAAGTGAGTTAAAACTGAAGTTGAAAATCCAGCTGATAATACCACAAATCTATTATCCAACTAGAAACATAACATCAAATCCCTGGGGTTTTTGTTTGTTTGTTTGTTTCATAGGACAGTATAATTTTACAAAAATAAGATTCAAGTGCTCATTTGTTTTTTTGTTTGTTTTTTTGTTTTGGTTTTGTTTGTTTGTTGTACCCCTCTTATTCTCTTTACACACCCCACTCAAACCTTGCTCTGTGTTCACATTGTTCTTTGGGGGTATCCCTGTCATAAATTTGTACAGCATAGCATATGAGCGGCGTTTGTGAAATGCTGTTGAGTGATGAATCTAGTTCTGAGAATCCATCAAGAACTAAATTGAAAATGTTAGTTCTTCCCATGGAAAACCACATATGTGCTTATGTTCACCTTTATGAGATTCTTAGGAGGGAAGTGCAGGAGGGCTGTTCAGGCAATGCTGGAGCTACAGCTGTTTTGCGTATGGAGCTGTTAAGACATATGTGGCTGGCCATCCTCTTCGTGGCAGAGAGACCAAAGGACAGTGGGAGGAAAGGACAGAGACAGAAAGAAACAAGAAAGAGAGAGAGGCAGAGAGATGAGGAGATTGATTTAAAACATCCCAAGTTCCAAGCCTCTGCATGTGTAGGCTATGTATTATTGCTGGTAACTCACTACCCTAAAAGTACACGATACCATCTAGAGCCATGTTTGGGAGTGCCTGGCAGGCTGCAGAGACGGCTTGAAGCATCTCCAGTCAGCATTGCACAAATTCCTAGGACCTGTGCCTGCCTGGATTTCGAGCTGAATCACTGGCCACTGGGAAAATAAAAAAGAAAGAAAAGACCCACCAGGTGCAATCTTTTCATTCTTCTACAGCTAAAAAGATGATAGAGGCTTAAAAAGGGATTTATAATTGCAGAATAATAGCCAGGAAGCAAGGTTAGCCAGGAAGGGAGGTTAGCAAGAATCCTATCCAGAGCTTGGAGGCTGGTCTTGGTTGGAGCAAGGGAAGAATTCTGTGCTCTGTGCTTTCAACTGTCTATCTGAATGGGTATGACCCACCACAGAGCTCCCAAGGTGCCTGGGCCTCTTCCCTTCTCCATGAACGGTCTGAGGTGGCAGGGTTTGCCACTGACCCAGGACCCTGGAAACAGAGCAGTACATCACAAGGCAAACTAGCTGGAGGAAAAAAAGGAGAGATGAGCTTGCTTGGCTCCCTTCTGCCTACACCCCCTAAGAACAGTAAATCTTCTGTGGATGCCGAGAGACTTCAATTTGGCATGATGAAAAGCTCCCCCCTGATGATTAATGTGTTAAGAGTGTCTCCATATTTCAAAGGCAAGCCAGCAGTAGACAGCAAGTGAATAAAACTGTTCCACATTCTCTCTGGTTTCTGCTCTCATTTCCCTGGAGAATGCCGTCTTATGACCGTCTCTTTTGTACCGTTCAGTAATCTTACCCAATTAACATGCCTTAGGCTCATTCTCCCCCATGACAAGGAGCAAGGGGAATCTTCACAAAGCAACGAAGGAGGGGGAGATCGGAGAACTTGTTTCTATATCCACCTCTCTGTGTTTGGGGTGGTTCATGATGAACATTTTACAATACATTTTCAAATGCATTTCTTTTCAGGACTATGCCAGTTTCCTATCCATTGTAATATCCTGGACATCCTAGCTATTGAGGTGGTAGGCTTCAGTGTTCCCAAGCAAACAAGCTTGGGAAATGCCACCCTCCACACAGAGCTGTGGCAATGAAGACATCAGTGGGTATTTGTCACCTTGGCATCGCTGTGACAAGATACTGCTTACATTCAAACAAAAAAAGAAGAAACATTGAGACTGGGGGTTGTCTCAGTTCATCCATCCCCTGGCAGTTGAGAAGCAGAGGGACAAAGAAGAGAGTCCAGGCCCCCACTATCCTGTTCATGGACAAGCCTTCAATATTCTAAATGCCTTTTAATAGCCACCATGTACCAAGGGCTCTGATACCTCACAATAGTACCCCAGACTGGGCAACAAACCTTCAATGGATGGGCCTTTTATGGCGGATGTTCAATACCCAAACTGTGGCACCCAAGGAAAAACAAATGCAGCAAATGGCTTTGTCTGAAATTTTCTCATATGCCAAATGACAAACCCCATAAAAGGAAGTCACTTGCTCCCGGGTAACCTGTCAACAGTGGAAATGAACTCATGGGACCGGAGGTTAATGAGGCTGATGTCACTGTCAGACACTGTCACAGGTCACTGCCTAACCTTCCGAGGACCTGGGTGGGTTTACTTTCAGCCACTTACTCTCCTCTGCTGTGCCTACAAGCCCATTCTCTTTTCCTGGGGTATGGAAACTTCTAGATGCCCCTGGGGTTGGAGGAACCTGCCCCTTACTTTGCATATAGCCAAATTGTATTGTTTTTTTTTTCCTTGTTAAGCTGTCAGTTAGATTTATAAACTTAGTTATCATGCCCTCAGAATATAGAGGATACATTTCTCATCAGGCATAAAGAAAAGTAAAAGCCGGGCGTGGTGGCGCACACCTTTAGTCCCAGCACTCGGGAGGCAGAGGCAGGCGGATTTCTGAGTTCGAGGTCAGCCTGGTCTACAGAGTGAGTTCCAGGACAGCCAGGGCTATACAGAGAAACCCTGTCTCGAAAAACCAAAAAAGAAAAAAAAAAAGTAAACACACACACACACACATATGCGTGCATACACATACATACAAATAAATAAATAATAAAAATAAAATTGTGAGATTCTAACATATGAATTTAGAAACGCATATTCAAACCATACTACTAAGCATTAAGGAAATTGAGCATTTACTAAAGGGTAGATTTTAAATAGTAAATCAGGTCAAATAAAACCTTGATCACAGTCCCACCCTAGCTCCAACTCCAGCAACCTGACACCAACGAGTGACCTGAGACCCGCTGCAGAGAGAAGCAGGTTTGTGACAAATATCCTAAGGAAAGGTACATTCTTCTCCCCGTCTGACTTGGAGGTGAGCAACTCTCCTACCACTCGTGTGCTCGAACTTAACCAGAGCCTTGAGTCTGTTTATCAGTGGCATAGCCCAGGGAGAGGCAAAAGATGGTGGCTAATGAACACGTGAGGCCATACGGAGACCCAGGTCTTTTTCTTACTGTTGCTATCAGGAGCTAGGGTCATCACCTGACGGGATAAGCATGGTCACTGTGCACAGTTGGGAATCCCTTAGCCTCCCATCCCCACAGAGAGGCAGAGCTTTTGTGGGTGACCCCAGTCAAGGCCGGATGAGTTCAGCATCCGGAGTCTCTTCCCACACAACCTTAGCTTCAGAAGAAGAGCGTGTCTACTTCAGCCTTCCTTCTGAGCCCCCCAGGCTTACACTGACCAACACATCAATCAGTAGTGTGTGCTCCCATTGGACACCTTCGCTGGAAAGACTAGAGGACACAACCAATGCGCAAAGACAAATCCAACGGAGAAACTGAGCAAAGCATCTGAACAGAAAGCCACCACTGTCCCCAAAGGCCACAAACACATGACAAAGAGTGCAGAGGAAGTTACTACTGAATAGGCAAGAAAATAAAAACATCTAAGCACATTTTACTTCATTTGCTGACAACATCCATATCTGCGGAGATTGCTGTGTGTGTATAATTGCTGTTTTTCATTGTATATGCCCCCCCATTGGCCCTTATCCTTGTTTTAGGTTAGAACACAGAGCAATGGCTTTCAGGATGGCTTGTTCTGCTCACATGTCATTGCATATCCCTCCCCTTCCACCGTACTCTGGGTTCCTTCCCCTTCCAGAAGTCTCCCCTTTCCTCTGAAAGCAAGGCTCCCTTCTTTTCTCGTGTCACCTGTATTCCATCACTGCCCTCTCTGAAGATCTCTTCTCCTGACTCTTCGTGCAGTAAAGGGTGGTCAGCATGGGGACTCACAACTGGTTAAAGTGCAGAGTGTCAGTGAGGTGCTTAGCTACAAATGTGACATCAGTTATCAACACACACACACACACACACATATATATATATATATATATATATATATATATATATATATATATATATATATACATACATACACACATACACATATA
>NC_034608.1:61646881-61649248 GCF_900095145.1 Mus pahari | reverse complement strand
TATATATATATATATATATATATATATATATATATATATACATACATACACACATACACATATATATACATACACACACATGCACACACATACACATACACACACATGCACACACATACACANNCATACACATACATACATACACACACATACAGACACACACATGCACACACATAAACACATACATATACATGTGCACATACATACACACATATACACTCATACACACATAGACACACACATGCGCACACACACATATACACACATACATACACATATACACATACATACACATGCACACTCATACACACATATATACACACATACACATATATATACACACACATGTACACACACAGAGACACACACATGCACCCACATACACACTCATACACACACATACACACATACATACACACACACATACACACACATGCACACACGTTCAGGGACCATCACAAGGAGGAGGGGGAGGAACAATTGGAAGTCCAGACAGTGGAGAGACACAGAACAGAGCAGTGTCTTCATGGCATTGCACTAGTGAATCCACAGTGGCCTGCACAGGATCAAGTCAGTCAGAGTCCCAGCATGGAGGGGGAGGGGCATGCGAGACCCTTCCTCTCCTTGAGGAGCTATGAGCAGGTGCTGGCTTCTGGAGGAGGAAGAGTCACTTTGTCTAAGAGTCAACCATGCCCCAGGGAATGGCTACACACTCATGGATAAATGAGACCAGCACAAAATGAGTTGTTAACAACAACAACAACAACAACAACAACAGGCAGCGGTAAGGACTTGGGGAGTATCTGGAATGAGTTAGGAGGAGGAGGAGAGAGAATATGATGAAAATACATTGTATTACATTCTCAAAGATTAATTAATATATCTTAAAAATATATATCACATGTAATTTTAATAAACAAATTAATTACCATTTTCTTTTGTGGTATGTTCCCATTTTCCTACCCTCAGAAGTATAACATTGTAATGACATATAATAATGTTTTAGAAAAATAATTATTTCTGGTTTTCACCTTAATTAGTGCTTAAGCATACACACATATTCATATTATTAAAATTAAGTTACTAGGAAAATCCTTAACTTTTGCAAGGGCAGATATTGAGATAGGGCCTCATTATGTAGCCTAGCTGGTCAGGAACTCACTCTGTAGGCCAGGATGGCTTCGAACTCATAGAGATCCACCTATCTTTGAATGATAACAAAGTTTAATAAATAATTTATAGCTATACAGTTACTTCTCAAGATCTCAAGTCATGGTGTGTGTGTGTGTGTGTGTGTGTGTGTGTGTTGCTAAGAATCAAGCCCAATGCTTCACCCACACATGCTAAGCAGACAGCCTTTCAGTTAGTTACACTACCCAGGTTTTATATTTTCGTATATTAAAATCCCAGACGCTTGTATACTCACCCAATTTCACTGGGTCTGGCATGTTGGGAGGAATTTGCTACTGACATTTGATATAAACAATAGGAAGAAGGCAGAGGGGGCATCTTTGCTTATTCCTTAGTCACCGGAATGTAGAGCAGGGCAACTATCCACTGTACGTTTGTTGTAGCAGTGCTGAACATCTAAGCTAACTTTCTAGCCCTGTGAGTATGCTATGTGTATTTCGGGTCATTTATCCACAGGACAGTGCTTCAAAGAAAACACCACCACACTGATCCTTTATAGCACTGCAGAGGACCACACAGGGAGAGAGACAACAAAGGAAACGATAAAGAGGCTGGGAAAAGAGAAACCTTTGTTTCCATTTGTTCTAATTTCTACAAGACTTATTTAGTCATCTAAATTTACTTAGCCAGCATCTACACAGCATCTAACCTGAGGGACGGCTAAAGTGAAAGGGGAAGACGATCTCTCTGCTCCATCTAGTGTTACATTTTGAAACAGCAATTCTCACATCCTAGTTAACCTAATTGGCAACGGAAGGAGGACTAGGATCAAATCAAGCTCTCTCTGAGCAACTGTGAACAGGAAGCAGACGATGGTCATTTCCTAGCATCGTGTGCATGTTTTTTGAAGGTCATTGAGGCAGTCCTCAAGTGTAAGGCATGGCAGCAATTATGATTCGGTCAGGCCGCGGAAGCCTGACTCTGGCTTAGAATGGGCCTGCTCCAAGCCAGCTTCAGCATCATAGTTTTTCTGCAGTTGCACATGAGTGATTATACATCATGTGTGATTCTATGTGTGAGTAGAGGACAGATGGAAAGAAGGAAGAAAGGAAATAAGAAGGCAGTCATAAAGGAACCAGTGGATAGAGGCATATTGCATCTGTTAGATCACAGACTCCCTAGCAACCTCTCTCCCTCTCCCTCTCCCTCTCCCTCTCCCTCTCCCTCTCCCTCTCC
>NC_034608.1:61614189-61646711 GCF_900095145.1 Mus pahari | reverse complement strand
CCTCCCCCTCTCCACCTCCCCCTCTCCCCCCTCAGAAGCCAGATCATGATTCCTGTACAGCTCAGGTCTCTACCTCTTCTAAAACTCTGGTTTCTATAACTTACAGAAATAACAGAAATTTATAAACCAATGTTCTTCCTCATCTCAAACAACTCTGATACCCACCCAGAAACTGTCTTTGAGCTATGTCAAGCTAGCCATGCTCCCCCTCAGTGGAGGATGGGGAATGTGTAACATAGAAATAGGGGACTTTTTGCCTCCTTCCATGTTACATACTCTTATATAGTCTCTCCCCCTGTATGCTTCCTGCATCTTGCTGCCCATGGCAACCAACTCCTCCTCTTTCACTTTAAGCTATCTCTGCTGATGTTCTCATAATGTCTATAATTCCCTTACCACCAAGGTCCTGTCAGTTTGCTGCTGGTGTGATGTACTGACTTCATAAGGCTACCTTACCCCTGGGTAAGGACAATCATGGCCTGTGTGGTTTTAAGGCCGTCTCTCCTAATGCAGCTCATTTCTGAAGGGCAATTGTGTCTGCTCCTTTCCTGAACCTGCCACTCCTGTTCCTGACCATCCATATCATTATTTCTATTGAGGACAAGTGGACAGGTTTGATAAAGTACATCACCATGAATGCATCTTACTATAACAAAGCTGTTGAAACTTTATTAAACAGGATAGTGACAACGGCAATGGCCAATAGTTCAGTATTTGTCATGTCAACATGTCCACACACGGTTTTATTTAATCCATGCCATAGTCCTCTTGGGCAGAAATCAGCAGCAGCATTCTTCACATATGGAAAACTCGAGACTTCAAGACCTTCCCCAAGGTCCCATAGTCATTAAATGACAAAACAGTGATGCAGTTCTCCACTTTCCCGTTATAAAACTCCACAGTGCTCTCATGAACCGAATGCCTCTTTCTTCCAGAATGCTTTGGAATCATGGCCAACCACGGCTACATAGTTGGAATCCTTAATCTCCTTTCTGCCATGTTCACTGGAATAGTAATATATATACTAAGGCAACCCTGGTGCAGAACGTGGGGAGGGATGGGGATGTGCATCCCAGTCATAAAGTGAAGAAAAAGAAAGTTAACTTTATGTAGCACTTTTAGATGTCAGGATGCCCGTTAGCTTCTGTGAAAACACGTCATCACACAGGACCAGATAATGACAAAGCGTTGATTATGGGAAAAGCAGGTGGTGCCACTCCCAAGTGGTCGTTTCTGTAGAAACTCTCCAGAAAAAGCATCAATTAAGATTTTAATGAATACATATAGAAGAGTGTTGGCCAACATGGTTTTTGTTTGGTTGTTTGTTTCATTTGTTTTTTTTTTTCTTTTGTTTCTTTAGGCCTGTAAAACATCCTAGAATTGTTTGATTTGAGGCAAAACTATCTTTTATTGCTAAAGCTGTTAATTCTGATGTGTTAGCCTTGTTACGTAGCACAATACTGACATATTTCATTTACTTCTAGAATGTTATAGTTGATCTTTTTTTGTCATAAATCAAGGAGAGAGTCATTAGTAAATAGCACAAAAAATAAAAGTTTATTTAAGACCTAGTCTGCTATAGGAAATATTATTTTAGGACTGTAGCTAGATAATAAGTTTGCACATCCTAGTTGACAGAAGCTGGTCACCAGGGATGGACCTTTGAATGCTAAAGACATCCCTGGTTCCAGCCCTTTCTTTCTGCTTCTGTTTGCCATTATCTATTCTGTTTATAAAGATAGCATTGGCATACTAACATATCCTATATATTAATATTATTAGTATATTAACTTATAAATATATTTAATACAATTAGCATATTATCTTATATTAATGAAATAATTTTATTATCAAAATTCTATTATTTTGATAATAAAATTATTTTAATATGATTTTCTTCAGTTTCCCGAGTTGCACCTATGAGACAAATTCTCTGAAATGGATTTGCTAAATTAAAAGATATATTATTGGAAATCCCTTCTATGCACAAAACTCACTCTGAACAGATAGATAAAATATGGTCATATTAGATATCTCAGTTTTGTGTAGGTAAACCCAACATTCAAAAATAAGAAGACAATAAAGCAGCCAAAACAGTGTTTCTCTGTGTAGCCCTGGCTGTCCTCGAACTCACTCTGTAGACCAGGCTGGCCTCGAACTCAAAAATCTGCCTGCCTCTGCCTCCCGAGTGCTGGGATTAAAGGCGTGAGCCACCACACCCAGCTACCCAGGGTAATTTCTTATCGAGCTGTAGCTGTGGTTCTGTCCTTACCTAGCAGTTGTGAGACCCAATGTTCCATTTCCAATACTGTTAGGGGGAAAAAAGACTTTGACTCGTTTTAAGGGGGGAAAGAACTAAAACAGTAGAAAATTGGGTGAGTGACATAGGCAGGCACTCTAAAGAGCAGGAAATGCAAATAACAAATGTGAAAAAGAGTGTTCAGCTTCATTCATTTAAAATAGGCAACCAGCGTTATGGCATTTCCCAGTTATCAAACTATCATGATGTAAGTCTGTTTAAGAATATGGGAACAACACTCAAGACATTTCTGAACAAATAAGATTCCTTCGAGAGGCCATTGGCTAGTCATTGTAACAGACTGAAGCTGAACAAGGTTCAGTGGTGTATGTGACACAGGAACTTGCTTTGAAATATCCATTTGTCAAGTGTCTTAAAATCCAAGGGACATCTCTTTCAGCAATAGCTCTGTGAAGTCTCCTTTTAAACTACTGAATTTACGTCATGACATAAGGGTGTCCATCTGTAACAGTACTGGAATGCCAAGCTAAAACCACTTGCTATGTTCCCAGACAGCATCTATTGTTGCTTTTTGAGAAACACTAACTTGTTACTCTGGTACAAAGGTTTGAGTTTTGTTTTTCTTGAGACAGGATCTCTCTACATGGACCTGGCTGTCCTAGAACTCACTATGTAGACCAGGCTAGCCTCAAACTCACAGAGATCCTCCTGCCTCTGCCTCCTAAGTGCCAAGCTTTAAAGGAGCAGCCACCACACCCAGCTCCAGTTGTTAAGATGTTCACAAACAGACTGTTAGTTGAAGTATTCAAAATTATCTGAATAGTTTACTAAGACCATTCTATATGCTAATATTTAGTTTAATCATTCTTAACCCTCACAGGCAATTATGCAACTTTGATACATTGTATCCAAATGACAGGAGGAAATAGAGAATAACATGTCAAAAGTAATAACCTAGTTAATCATTGAGCCATGGCTTGAAGTTTGTTTTGCTCAGTTCCAAAGTCTGTGCTGTTCCTATCACTTCATCCTTTTTAATAGCCAGGAATCAGATCTTAGAATTTTTACACAGAAAGATTACTTGAACCACTGAGTTGTGACGACAGAACACAATGGGTTTATGTATCTCCCTGAGTGTAAAGTCAGTATAGACAAGATATAAGAACAGAGAGAAAGTTTTATTACCTGGAGCTGGTGAAGAAAACACAAAGGTCGAATCCACAGTAATTTCCTCTTCCAAC
Source organism: Mus pahari (assembly GCF_900095145.1). Taxonomy (NCBI): domain Eukaryota; kingdom Metazoa; phylum Chordata; class Mammalia; order Rodentia; family Muridae; genus Mus; species Mus pahari. The sequence continues at coordinate 61,643,210 of NC_034608.1, read as the reverse complement.
AAGGAAACATGGGTATTGTATCCAGGGAGCCTATTTACATTCATGCAGACTTGGACTCATTCCTAAGCAAACTCACTCATAATTTCAAAAGAAAAGATAGTAGACAATTGTGTTGTTGTTGTTGTTGTTGGTTTAGTTTGCTTTAGTTGGGTTTGGTTTGGTTTTTGTGTGCTTACCACAAAGTCAGGACACATATACATAAAAGATTAGAGTGATGGGCAGAATTGTTTCTGGGTGTACTTAGCTTTACCCCAAATTTTTAGCTGAAAATGAAAGAAAGGATATTTGAAGGTCATTAACACAAGAATCTGTCCTGGAAGGTGCTTGCCCTTGCTTAGTAACTAATAATACAACAGCTTTATGGCAAAAAAGGAAGACATGGTATTCTCGAGAGGCTCAAAGGTAGGCACTTGATTTTCTTTAATTTTGGGGGAGGGATTTTATATTTTTTATTGTATGTATATTAGTTTTTACTTGAATATATGTCTTTGCATCTCATGAGTGCAGTGTCCAAGGAGGGCAGAGGAGAGCATTGGATTCCCTGGACTGTACTCATATAGATGGTTGTAAGCTGTCATGTAAATGCTGGGAATTAAATCATGCCATCTCTGAAGCCCCATTAGAAAAAAAAAATTGAGTTGAATCTCCAAATCACATACCTAATAAAGATGTTCTGAGACCACTCCTTACAGCTTTTGAGAGTGTGACCTCAGTCTTACCATGTTGGACACTATATGATGACCACTCTCATAGTTAAGCCATACTGTTTAACAAACTCTTAAAAAAGTTTGATCTTCAAACCATAGTTCATGCACTGTTCAGTGTCATGAGCACATAATTATGTAACCGTTAGCACTGTGTCTATCAGAGCTATTACATCACCACAGACTGACTGAAAGGTTATATGAGGTAATGAAATCGTCACTTTCTGCCTCACACTGCCTGGTAACCCACCACTCCTTCCTGTATTTACGAATTTGATGATTTTAATCAACAAGGGGATTATGCAGTAGCAGTCTTTGAGTCAGCTTTATTTCACTTAGTATAATGTTTTCAAGGTCCATCCACATTGCCAGGAATAAAATATGAGGACTGCACTTCTTTTTCAAGATGAATATTTTGACTTATGTATATACCACATTTTGTTTATCTACACATTCATCGATAGATGTGGGCTATTTCCACCTTTTGGCTATTATCAACAATGCTGCTATAGTTGCTAGTATTCATACATATGCTTAAGTCTCTGCTTTTTCATTCTTGTGGCTATACCTAGAAACTGAATTTCAGAATCATACAGTATTCTCAAGACTCTAACGTACCAGTTTCTGTGGCTATGCGATATTATGAAAACATCTCTTACGTGAATGTAACTCTAGACCTCACAGACATAGTTAATAACACATTTTGGGATCACGAATGACGTAAGACTGCTTTCTGATTGCGTACTCCAGTTGTTTGTTTAACCTGCTCTTAAGAGAATAATAGAACAACACATCTTACTTGACTAGATTTCACAACCTAACTTATTGCATAACTGTAACTTTGTTACATACTCTTCCATGACCCTTACCTAGAGTAAAGCATGGGTGGTCTGATAATAAGTTGTTGAAAGTAGAGCAAATAGAGGTTGAAGCAGTCTTTTATGATGACTATCTACCATCAGTAGACAACAGACAATTGTTGCTGGAGAAACAATGTTGCTAATAATTCCGTTATCTGGGTGCTTTCGAGTCAGGGATTTAATCCCTCATGAAACCCAGCTAAATATTTCTATGAAATACCCCATCCCTTCCCTACATGATGTTTTCTACACTTTTCAATAGACATGGAGCAAAGCCCTTTGCTAGATACAGACATACACACCTAGACGTGGACAGACACACAGGAACAGACAGAAGGATGGACTCACAAGACAGTATTCAGGCAGGTACAGATTCCGATTCTTACATTATACAGAAAGGACAGAAGACACCGGGAGAGCGAAGTAGAGAATTCAAATCTGGACTCTCTTTTCTCTCTCTCTCTCTCTCTCTCTCTCTCTCTCTCTCTCTCTCTCTCTCTCTCTCTCTGTGTGTGTGTCTCCGTTAAATGACACCAAGAGAAAGTGCTTTAATGTCTTTGCTTAATAAGATACTGACACATAATTGGTGACCTTGAGTTTATTTTCTATAGATTCAAACTGGCCACATTTTGGTGCCCTGGATGGGGAACCTGTAGAGCCAAAGTGAAGCACTTTGGAGCAGCTAGTATCAGGGAAGGGTCACCTGAATTCATTGGCACTTATTGGGACAATCCCTTGTTGGGGAATGTGGATTTTAGAAGTCTCAGTCACCATAAATAACATGAACTGAGAATCTCCCCCAAAGCTCCCACCTTGTCTACCTGCAATGCTGGAGAGGTCCCTGGGAAAGGGGAAATTTGCCTGTGTGGGGGCTGCTGAACCAGTAGCAGGGGTCCTATGCCCAGAAAGCTCTAACCTTATATCTTATTTTGCCTTCTTTAGCAAGTGTGGTGGCTTGAATAGGAATGGCCCCCATAGACTCGTGTGTGTGAATGCATGACCTGTAGGGAGGCATGACCCTGTTGGAGGAGGTGTGACAGCCTTGTTAGAGTAGGTGTGCTTTGTTGGAGAAAGTGTCACTGGAGATGGATTTTGGGGGGTTTAAATGCTCAAGTCAGGCTCAGTAGCCCTCTCTTCCTGCTACCTGCCGATCCGGATGGATCTCTGAGCTACCTCTCTAGCGCTATGTCTGCCTGCGTGCCGCCATGCTTCCCGCCCGGACAACAATACTCTAAACCTCTGAACTGGAAGCTAGTTAAATGCTTTCCTTTATAAGAGTTGCCATGGTCATGGCGTCTCTTCACAGCAATGGGGCAGAGACCATCATAACAGCAAGTCTAGTTTGATTCTTCAATTTCCATCCGAGAGGAAGAGCGTGGCTTTCCCGGAAGCCCAGTGACTGCTTTTTCTCTTCGTCCTCTCCATCCTCTTGCACCATGGGGAATCCTTTGTCTCCTACATTTCATGTGCATGCAGCATGACAGTTAAGAAATTAAAAGTACGACATCATTGAAACAAAGTTGCAAACACTCATGTTTGGACAACCCCATGAATTCCTGTGGGGCATCCTTGTCCCAGGCCCCATATTCAACAGTCTTACCACCCACGGTTACAGCAGCAAGCAGCCTCTACAAGCTCCCCTTCTCCAACCTGCCTGACCAAGTCTATCTGTAGCTAATAGAAAGTCCGTTCTCACATTAAAGACATTCTGGCTTTGCAGCACCTTTGGATACAAAGTGTGGACATGTCGCTCACTGAGGACACAAACCTAAAAGCTTTTAAAGAAAGTTTAATTATTTGACTCTGTTAAATAAAGAAAATGTCAAAACTGAGACTCGATGACCTGCCAGCCCTCAACTGATATAACATTTATTTCATATTTACCATAATAATATAATTTAATATAATAATATAACATAATAAACAAAAGTAAAAAATGTGGAGCCTCCCAGAAGGATCATAGACTCTGCCACAAGGGCCTAACTAAATAACTAACTAACTAAATAAATGCCTCTGATATTTAGATTCTCAGGGTCTTCTCCCACTAACAGACAAAACATATGAAGGTATGTATGGACTTCATGTTTACAAGAAGCTAGGTGTGCAAACAATAAGATTCAGAGAAAATATACATAACAGTAAATTTCCAAAGTTCAAAGTTTAACACATTGGATTTGAATTTAAAATCAATGGGGTTCTCATAAGTTATTAATCTACCACTGCTGATAGTTATAGTATCAGATATTAAAATTTTTTTTTTTTTTTTTTGGTTTTTCAAGACATGGTTTCTTTGCAAAGCCCTGGCTGTCCTGGAACTCACTTTGTAGACCAGGCTGGCCTCAAACTCAGAAATCTGCCTGCCTCTGCCTCCCAAGTGCTGGGATTAAAGGCATGTGCCACCACCCCAAGCTGCTATTAAAGCTGAAAAGAAAAGAAAAGAAAAGAAAAGAAAAGAAAAGAAAAGAAAAGAAAAGAAAAGAAAAGAAAAATTATCACAGACAGAGGCTCAACAAGATTAAATTTCCTTTGGCCACTTACTGTTTTGTCATATTTTTACTGATACCCTTTCAGGCTCTGGCTTTGGCTCAGTTGAACACAGGGGTCTGTCTGCTCAAGCTGTTTAAGGACATTTAGTGCTTTCTCTATGATGAGATCTCCAAAGAGAGCAAGGTGAACAACAGTGGTTCTAGTTATACATCTACAACCTCTGCTGTGTTTTTGTCAACTCTAAACAGCGCGTGTCTCTCATGACATTCTCCATAACCCCCACAGAGAAGTCATAATTGAACAAGCTCATTTATTACAAATCAATCAGTCAATCAATCAATTAACCAATCAAACAAACAAACAAACAAACAAACAGACAGAGGGAACTAAGGGATTACCCACTCAGGAGTAACTTACCAAAGGAGTTTACACTTCAAATTTTAAAAACTGTTTCTCTCAATCTTTCCTCTTGACACCTATTAAAGTATAACGTCATAAAAATACAATATGTATCCAAAGTCATGATTTTATGTAAACTCCCAAGAGGACCTAATCAGGGTCTGAGCCCAAGGCTTTCATGACTTGCAGCCTAGCGCGTAGATTTTCTCTGGATCCCAATATGATTGGTAAAGCCACACAGTGAACTGGCACCAGGGGACTAGCATCTGGTAACAAAGCAGAGTCATTGCTTGACTGTCAAATGCAGGCAAACTGCATGTCACTTCTAGTTCTTAGCCCGTTTAACCAAACTTCCTCTCGTTACACTGTGTCTCAATCTCCTGGCTTTAATTCTAAGATCACAAGTCTGTGCCTGGATTCCTATTAATCTGACTCACTGGGGGGGGGGGGATCTATTTTAGAGCCACTTAGCTATAGCTTGGAACAGATACACATAGAATGATTCATCACAGAGGTTCCTGCAGCTTTATTAGCCATTACAGTCATCGCTGCCTCTGCAACAGTAATCTTATTCGATCTATGCACACTACAGCAAATGTCAGTTCTGATCTTTAAAACAACATGACTGAATGACAGGCACAAACCCAAACTGGCCAGTAAGTCCCTAAGAGTTCTGATGTCCTTTGAAGCCACTGCTATGTGGCTTGGAGAACATCAGGGACATCAAGGCCTTAGGGATTCTCTTATCTCCACCTCTCTAAGACAGGGATTACAGGAGCATGCTTCCTGCTAGTTATGCTCATGTAGGTACCTGAGACATTATGTCCTTAGGTCCTTGAGATCACACAGGGAAGCAATTTTCCATCCCTCCCAGCTCCATAGCACTTATGCCTACTTTTTAATCGGATGTTTTAATTGTTGTGTTATAGTATTCTGGATATTGATCTGTTATCTGATATTTTGAAACTATTTTCTTCCATTCCCTGGACTGTCTTTCAATCTCTTGACAGTGTCTTTTGATGTACAAAAGCTTTACTTGGGATGAAATCCAGTTTAACAAAAGTTTTTTTCTTTTGTAACTAATGCTTTGGTGTATTATTTAAGAAGTAAATGTCAGATCCAACTTCATGAAAGTTTATTCTTGTGTTTTTCTCCTAAGATTTTTATACTTTTAGCTTTAATTTATTATTAAATCTATTAATTTACTCTCTCTCTCTCTCTCTCTCTCTCTCTCTCTCTGTGTGTGTGTGTGTGTGTGTGTGTGCGCGCGCGCGCGCGTGTGTATGCCATGATATACATGCATGGAGGTCAGAGGACCCTCCTGAATGAGTTTTGGGGATTCAATTCAGGTCATCGGGACTGACAGCAAGCATCTTAAATTTAAGAATTTGAGTCACATCTTATGGAAGAATAGGAGGAAGGATTTCAGACCCCACAGGGGATAGGAACTCCACAGGAAGACTAACAGAGTCTAGCTGTCTAACTAACCCGGACCCTTGGGGCTCTTAGGATCTGAACCACCAAAGAACATGCACAGGCTGGACCTAGGCCTCCTGTCACATATGTAGCAGATGTGCAGCTGGGTTTTCACATGGGTCCCAAACAGCTGGAATGGGGACTATCCCAAAAGCTGTTGCCTGTAGGTGGTATGTTCTTCTAGCTGGGCTGCCTCGTCTGGCCTCAGTAGGAGAGGAAGTGCCTATCCTCACAGAGACTTGAAGTGACAGGATGAGGGGGGCATCCCAGGGGGTGTCACAGCCACTCAGGAGAAGAGGAGGGGAGAGGAGGGAAGGATTGTGGGAGTGTGTAGCCAGGAGGGGGACAGTGAATAGGATGTAAAGTGAGTAAGTAAAAAAAAAAAAAAAAAAAAAAATTAAATTAAGTTAAAAAAAGAGAATTTGAGTCACACAGAATGGGAAATGTTTTTACTAATTACACATCCAATAATGAACTAATATCCAAAATACATAAAGAACTAAAAAAAAATGACATCAAGAAAGCAAATAGCCCAATTTAAAAGTGGGGTACAGATCTAGACAGAGAATTCTTTTGAAGAAACTCAAATGACCAAGGAACACTTACAGAAATGTTCAGTACTCTTAGCCATGAGGGAAATGCAAATCAAAACTACTTTCATCTTTCATCTTATTAGCCAATCAGCATGGTTAAGATGAATACAACAGATGCCATAAAACCCAAAGATACTTCACTATGCTACACAGCACTTGCTCAAACATGCTTGCCACTGCTCTGTTCGTAACAGCTTGAAACTAGAAACAGCATAGATGACCATCAACGGTAAACAGATAAAGAACATGTGGTGTATTTACACAATGGAATATCAGTCAGTCTTTGAAAAAAATGAAATCATGAAATGCACAGGAAAAAGGATGGAAGTAGAAAAAAAAATAATCCTGAGTGAGGTAATTCAGACAAAGAAGAACAAATATGGTATATATTAACATATATATGGGTGCTAGGTCTTATGTCATTGATAAGAAAGCTGAAGTCCATGTAACACTGAAGTTATGTGCAGAGTAGGTCTAGGATGGAGCGAGGGATCTCCTTAGGAAGGGGAAATAGAATAGATAGTTATGGATGAGTGAGGGGTGGGACTTGAACAGGGGTATCAAGTAGGAAGGGAGAGAGAACAGTGACAAGGGAATATGGAAAGAGACAGCTAAAACTAAGGGCTACTTCAGAGATTGTATGGAAACTTAATATAGTAGAAGCTTCCTAAAAATATGCATATATGAAGGTGACCTAAATGGAATCACCAATTGGAGATAGAGCCCCAATGAGACAACTCTAGTCACCAAATGAAAATGTCGGTACCAGGAATAGGTTGCATCTAATTTTCTTGGCCAAAGGGAATCCCTGAACAACCCAGGATATATCAAAGGCTATTATTAGTGGCTCTCCACAAACGGACGGTAAGACCTTATTGTTGAAGACAACACCTACACAGCTCATTGAACACGGAGAAGCCAAGCTGGTACATATCTAGAACCTTCACCCCTATAGACTGGACTTCATGGTACTGGAAGGTCCTCTGCACACTATCAAAGGAGAAAAGCCAACACCAAGCCAACTACAAAACCTTTGATCTACAAAAGTGACTTGGCAGCTGCAGGAGATGCTGGTGAAAGGGTGTCATAAGGCTTGAGAGAGTAGCCAACCAATGTATGATTTGAGTTGTAACCTACTCCATGACACGGAACTTATACCCAATGCTGTTGGTCCTCATCATAGTCTGCTATACTCATAGATCCTTGCCTTGTTCACTCATCCCAGAGAAGATACCTCCTGCAGCAGATGGGAACAAATAAATAGACCCACAGACAGACAAACAGACAGACAGACAGACAGACAGACAGACAGACAGACAGACAGACAGACATGTAGAGAATGTAAGACACTGGCACACTCAGTCCTAAAAGGGATGTCTCCCGAGGGTCCAGGGAACTCTGCAAAGGAGGAGGAAGAAAGAGTGAAGGAGCCAGAGGCAATGGAGGACATCTGCAGGGAATCAAGGCCTCTAAAGACATCAGAGCTGTCACACAGATGAACTCAAAAAGCCTGAGGTGACATGCCAAAGGTCTGCAAGGGTCTGGACCTGATGAGGACTTAGAGCTGAAAGGAGATGTGGACACATGCATCAATCCCTAATCCAGAAGCTGTCTCCGATAGATAGCCACTTACAAAAGAAAATTTCATTTCCTCCAAGGGAATGTCACTGGAGAAACAAACCATCTTACGGGTGGGCTCCAGGCCAGGCCGTAGATGGCCAACACAAAATCATTCAACAGCATCTTTGCAGGTTCTTTGTCTCATAATGTTAAGTCGAGCTGCCCCCCTCGACTCTCTTTCTCTTTCTTTATTCTTTCCTTTCTCCCCCCCCCCTTCCTTAAACTTGCAGGTCCTTTTTTATATATATTATATCTTCTGGTTTTGGATTTTTTTTTTTGAGATTCCTGTTTGGAAACATGTGTGTCTTCGTATCTATATGCATTTCCTATTTCTTATGCTTTTTCTGTCTCTTTTTCTTGTTTAATAGATTGGTTTGCTTTGTTTTAAATTATATATATATATATATATATATATATATATATATTCCTTAGCTGCCAGTCTGTTTTCTCGTGAGAGACAAGGATGTTGTAGATCTGGATAACAGGGGGGGTGGAGAGGATCTGGGAGTGGGAGGAGGGGAGTGTACAATCAGAAAATATTGCATAAAAATACTATTTTAAAGTAAAGGAAAAACTATAAACCTTCTTTTACCTATAAAAAAGAGTTTGAGCCACTTTGAGTTAGATTTCATGTATAAGTAGTTTAGTTTTATTTTTGTAGGTGGATATCCTGGGCATGTGGAAGGGAGTGTTTTGTTTTGTTTTCAGTGCAGCCCTTTCTCTACAGGCAAACCTCGTCATCCTTATTTAAAAGCCATCTGAGTGCATATACTAGAGTTTCTCTGAGTCTCTATTGCATTGCGACAGTCTCTACACTTGGGTTTTCATACTAGTAATTGCCATTATTTAATTACTGCAATTTCTGTCATAAGTCTTGATATCTGTAAGAATGATCTCTCTGAAAGGACAATATAAACCCCATTTGTCTCCATTTAAGGACCCCATTTGTCTCCATTTTATGGACCAGGCCAGATTTCAAAAAAGTTCATGAGACACCAGCTTCAGGAGTAAACGCTAAGTCCCAGAAACTAAGTCTTAAGAACCAGCTCCAGGGACAGACCATAAAATCCAGAACAAGATCATAAAACTCCCTCCCAAAGAACAGTCTGGGAATAACCACAAAAATGGGGAACTATCTTATCTCAGAATGGGCCATCTGTGCTGGGCAGCCCTATCTCATCACACGGTTGAATGATCATGACATAGAATGCAGACCACTGACTACCTATGCCCCCCCCCCCGAGTACCCACCAATGAAATTTGAAATTAACTAATCCTTCTAGAGAATTCCCCTGGTTCCCTATAAGAAGGCTTGTCTGGGGTCACTATTTTAGAGAATGTTTGACCCTTGCATGCTGGTTGTTTCTGCAGAATAAACGTTCTTTTTGTATACTATCTGAGTCTGGGGTCTTCCTTCAGTGATTTTTTTTTTGACCCTATACCTCAAGTTGTGATCTTTTTAAAGCTTGATTTAACTGTTGGAATCCTTGGAAAATCCACAAGAGTTTTCCTATATCCATCTGATGTTTCAAAGATGTCACCAGGATTTTGACAGAGATGGCACTAAATCTGTCACTCACATGTTTGCCACCTTGATAATTCAGTCTTTCAATCCACAAATATGGAATGTCTTTCTAATTGGTTTTCTTGAGTTTCTTTAAGCAATATTTTTCCCATTTGGAGTATACCAGTCTTTTGTCACATTGGCTAGTTGGTTTTTGTTTGTTTGTTTGTTTGTTTTGGTTTGGTTTTTTTTTTTGAGTGCTTTATTCTAAACAGAAGTCTGTTTAATTTCCTCTTCCTGTTGCCCACTGACTGTGTTCACGCACAGGACTAGTCTGTGTCTACTGAGCTTCTATCTTTGTGACTTTGCAAAATTTGTCAGTCTAGCAGGATCTCATGGCCGCTTCAGGGTTTCCACATGTAAGAGCCTGTCACAGGCAGACAGAAATAATTTTACTTCCCGTTCCCCCCCCCCTCCCACAACTTGGATTATTTTTCTTTTCCTTTTTGTCCTTGCTGAATCATAGCGGCCACAGTTGGTATCTAGACACACAGAATAGAAGTCCAGGCTTAACCACAAGTTCTGTGTGGCAGACAATGGTTTCTTCTCAGAAGGGGAAGCTCAGAGGCAAAAGAGCTGCATAGCAGGGTGAGCCTGAGGAGAGGGAACATGCCATTTCCTCTCTCCTTGCAAGTCTTGCTAGGTTCATGGCTTTGGTTGAGCTAGCCGACCTGTGAAGAGTGGAAACAGAAGTGACCTTGGTGAGAGGAACTGGATCTTTACTTTAGAGAAAAGGCTCAGAGAGACAGACAGTCTCAGATGGGGTGAGCAGGACAAGTCCTTTCCACAAAGGGACTGTGAAAGGGGGGCAGTGAGTACCACTGTGAAGGACAGTCTAGCTAGTGTCATTAATCACTTTCTGTTAATGACAAAGAAATCACATTAATGGCCATGAACAGTTTTAATGCAAAGGTACATATAGCTACATGCGAGTTTTCTGCTTACAAATCCAGGTCTCTCTTGATTCGAGCCTCTATGACAGGCTTGGGGAAGTGTAATTATGCATTTGATGACTGACTAGGAGAGCTGAAGAGCTGATAGTGCCCCAGTCATACAGGCTCCAGCCAGAGTGTGAGATGGGTAGACGTGAATCACTTTCCCTGTTGCAGCCTGGGGTCTGTGTTAAGGCGTGCTCTCCCTTCTACCCCATTATAGACCTGGGGCAGGATGTGCACAAGGCACATAAGAGGGGCATATTGGTTTAGGATGCCCTAGAGGAGACACACTTAGCTCATCTATTGGTACGTGGGCACTAGGTGACCTCAGGTACCATAAAGCATTGCTGCTCCTAAGAATTCATCTGGAGACTGGAATAGCAAGCATTGGAGTCAAGAGAGGCTTCTAGGTCCAACATCCACCTCCCAGTATGTCCCCCAGGATTTGCTTAGTCTCATCCCAGTTACAGTTGTTTTTACTTGCTGGTCAACGGCTTAGTTGGTCCCTGGCCCTGTGTAGTATTGGTGTGAAGGTTCAGGTACAGCCAGATATCCTGACCAATTCCCTGCCTGAGAATGATTGAGCAAATGGTGAACCTTATCAAGGATAGCGACTATAGAAGAAGGATTCCTAGCCCCAGTGTTGGTGGGGACTAGGCAGTAATGGTTTTGGTACTGTTAGGGCCAATCTCATGGAAAGAAGCACTGTCAGAATTGGGTCTTTCCCCTTGGGCTGGGTAGGTCGTCTCTTTGGAGGCCCATAGTTCTGGGCGCCCCAGAAGGTAGTCTCCTTTGAATAGTAGCGTATGCTCTGGGTCTCCTTTGGTAGCATAATAAGTCTTATTTCTGAGGTTCTTCCAGTGTCCCGTGGAACGTAGTCATCCCTTTTTTCTCCAGTCTCTCAATCAGTCTCGTGTCTATGGAATTATAGCTCCCTATTGTGAAGTTTTGGGAAGGGCCTTTCTATCTATGTATATATAGTTTCCAGCGTGCTTCCTATAGGCCACAGTTTCTCAACCCCATTTGGCACAATAAAAATTCCCTGTTACCTGGTCCCTGACAGTGTGGGAGCTCATTTGTGGGAAATGCATAGAACTGGGTTTCCCATATTTGTCTTTCAAAAGATAGGTCCCCACAACTGTCCCTTCTGTGGTTTAACCAAACTCCAAAAGTGGGCTTAAAAGAACAAAGGTCTACATGGAACTGGGGTTGCTTATCCGTGGTCAGACTGATTACCACCTTCTCTGTGAATGTGATTCTTAATTCCCAAGTCCACATAGGGGCACAGTAGGGGTTATAGGTTCCCATCCCCATACTGAGAAAAAGGAAAAAGATGGATACAGTTTTGGTGAGGGTTAACAATCTTGGATCAGTCTCATTTTTAAGGGATCTGAAGTCTGAGTGACAGTCCAAATGACATTGTCTTCAGTTGCCTTTTTTAATTGAGAGAGGTGGACCCAAGGTATGTTACCAGCCACTCTTTCAGCAGTTGGAATGGTGGGGATAAATGGGAAGGGTCCCTTCCAGGCAGGTAGAGATCCTCTTTACCAGAACCAAGTCTCCTGGATGAGACTGGTGGATGGGTTCTGGATGGGTTCAGAAGTAGAAGATGACAGGGCTCACTTCGCAGTCTGGTCAATGGCCGTGCAAGCTTCCTGCAAAGCCTGAAGAACTTAAGAGGGGAAGGATTACACATTGCAGCCTGGGGGGTATCTCTGAGTTTGGGAAGGATGGGAAATGGTCTCCCAAATATAACTTCAAAAGGAGCACACTGGACCCAGAGCTCTGTGTAGGGGAGGCAGTTGGCCCATCTTTTGCCAGTTTCCAGGACCAATTTGGTCAGAGTATCCTTATCCTATTTATCCTTCCTACCTGGTGTGAGCCCAATGACCTGTTTACACAATGTAATTTCCAATGAATATTTAATACCTTTGTCAGATTTTGAGACAAGTGGAAGATGGGTCAGCAGTTAAAATGCTTGCCAAAAGCATGCTTGAGGAACACATTTGGGATTCCCAGAACCTAGGTAAATGTCAGGTGGATGAAGGGGCTTGCCTTAGACTTCTAGGGCCCAGAAGATGGGGGTGGGATATCCAGAGCAGAGTGATCAGCTAGGCTGGCAGCAAGGAGTTCTAGGTTCGGTTGAGAGACCCTGCCTCAATGAACAAAGTGTAGCACAATAAAGGAAAATACCCCAAATCAATTTCAGGCCTTGATGGATATGTGCACATGTGTACATATGTCCCCCCCCAATATGTACATATATTCATGCCAAGACATATACACTTGAAAATAAAAATAAATAGTTGTTTATTTATTTGAAGCCACTTACTAGTCAACTAACATTACAGCTAACCTAATATCTGTAAAGAATTATAAAGCGTAAGAGATTATAGAGTATAGAGGAAGTATATTGTACTTATCTAATGCTTCATGGCCTACCACTCCATTTCTAAACAGTAAAGCGGCAGCAACATGTTTTTGCAGCTTTTCTGGAATGTTGGCAGAACTTGTTGAAGAAGGTCATTCAAGGTCATTGTTGAAGAAGCTGCAGTAAGTTAATGTGGATTGGAAGATTGTCTCCCATGCATCCAGAGTCCATGTTAGCCATCTCCCAGGTGCTCGGTGGGCATGCATATTCCCCTCCCCATGTCCATTGCACAGCTAATCTAGGCTTCTGATTGCCTAGCATTGAAGCCCGAGATTCCAATGAAGCCTGAGAGAGACTGGTGCTCCAAGAAGACAAGTCTTAAATAGAGAGGTACTTATCAGGCCATCCTAATGGACTCAGAATGAGCCTGATATCCACTTGGTCAAAGCTACCCAAGCCAAGGGTCAGTGTGGGAGAGGACCACACAACCGCTGATTCTCTGTCAGGAGACTAGTCCTTCAGAGGCTAGCAAGTTCTTCTGTGAGATGGTGTCAGAAGAAGTATAATAACAAAGAATGCAGCCTGACCTGTTTTCAAAGAACCCACAGAGGTGAAATCTTGTGCCAAGACTATCAGCGTTGTGTTGGCATCCAGGTGCATCAATGCAGAGGTCATTAATTTACTGAGGACAAACTGCTTGCTTATGGTGTTGAGCTAAAAGATATTACAACTGAAAGAAGAGTGTCGCTAAGAGCCAGGTAACCACAGGGAGTAACCTGCTGGGGCCAGGGAAGGGCAATTTGCACCAGGATACAAAGTTACTTCTTGCTTTCACTTCTGTGCCCATTAAACTTTTCCACTTTCACCTCAGCCATAGTCCACAAAGGAACCATTGACTGAGTTCTCAGGCACTCCCCTGTCTAGGCTTCAAGACAGGTCAGGCGCCCTCCCATTTCTTGTATGCCGTATTACTTTAACTTTTTTTTTTTTTTAAACTAAATAACAACCTGGCTGTATACTATGTCATTGCTCATCTGTAATGAAAAGAAAAAACTGACTTCATTCCCTTGCGGCTCCGTTTCTTTAACCAATTGGAGTCCTCATAGCTAATTGAGGAGGAAGGAGTTAATCTGAGCTCTTCTCTGACCAGATGCCTACTGATGCCTAATTTATGGATTCTGTGGAAAACTCAGCCTGCTTGAGGAAGAAAGGTTCTTTGTGATACCCAGCGCTGGACAAAACTTCTCCCTTCCTTCCTCCCTCCCTCCCTGCTCCCTTCCCCCCATTGTTATTTACTCCCTAGTTGTTTCTGGGAGTTTCCTGCTTTTGAGGCAGGACCTCCTCCTGTGTCTGAGATGTCCCCAACATTTCCTGCTGGAAAACTGGATGGCCATTTTTTACTTAGAGATTAAGTTCGACTTTACTCATTTTGCAAAGACAATAAAGCGAGGTAAGCGCATGGCTTTCGCTTTGTTTAGGCACGTCCCATTTCCCACTCGGCTGGTCCCTGTTGGCCCCTCCCACTATGCGCGATTCCCGACCTGCACTCTGGGTCTCTGGGCTGCAGTCCCAAACTCAGAGCACGCACTGCTCATATCACAGGTGTGCAAGGATCTGAAACCCACTGCAGAGGGCTTGGCTCCGAAGCCAGAAACTTAACTGACTTCCAGAGTTCCGCCCCTAGGCGGCTGCGGTTCCTAGGCTGACACCTTTCTCCCTAAAGGTCGATTTGTGACCATTTCAATGAATTCCAGGAGACCTTTAAAAAGAAATCAAAAAAGGGTAACAGCTTAATAACAATTTAACTGTTTCGCTGAAAATAACCTATGTTTAGATAACTAGGCTAGCCTGTCCTCTCTCTCTCTCTCTCTCTCTCTCTCTCTCTCTCTCTCTCTCTCTCTCTCTCTCTCTCTCATAAGTTTCACTTTCAGGCTGGAAGGAAATGTCTGATTTTTTTTTTTTTTTTTTTTTAAGTCTGAATGAAAACTAAGGGGATGCATGCAGGTTCTCAGGCTGAATAAAATCAGAATGCATTTTGCTTTTGAGGTTAACGCACCTGCGGAGTAAAACTGCCTGAATCACAACCAAGCACCTAAAGAAGATAGAAGATGATGCAGGTATGGGGGGAGGGGGGAAAATGCACCATAGTTCCAAATGTAAACTTCGCAACAAAATCTGATTTCTGTGATGGAGTGCCCATTTTATGCAGCAATTAAAACAACAGCAGCAACAACAAAAATACTTCCTCTATACGCTTCTCTCCTTGGAAAGATACTTCGACAAAGCTTCCAAAGATTTTGTAAAAGATTTAAAAGTGGGGGGGGGGGTGTGAATGTGGCTGTGAGAGGTGTAAGGGATAAACAAGATCAAAATACATATGTATGTGTAATGAATAGTATGAAATCATCAAAGAGCAAGTAAAAGGATTATATTAAAGGTAGGTAAAATGCTTTTTTTTTTTTTTTTTTTTTTTAAATTCACCTTTGCCAAAAAACCCCAGAGGGTTAAAAAGTCATTTGTATTTAGTGGGCTAGAAAGGAAGACCTGGCACTCCATGACAATGTTCTTGAGAAAGGATGAATTCTCAGGTGTTTCTAGGAACTGGCCAGTCACTTTCTGTTATAGAATGAAGAAAAGCAACAGGAGAGGAGGGTAGGCTGTTCCCCAAGTTGTAGAAAAAGGCCAGAAACCAGGCTGGGAAATTATGGACTAGTTGAGGGGAAACAGTCAACCTTCAACATATGGAAGTTGTCACAAGTTCTTCTCATGACTTTCTAGTGTGGTTATGTGTTGACATGTATCTAAACATTTTGAAAGTTTTCCTTTACTATTAACTATGAGTTACCTACTAACTCGTGTTACTGATGTAAAGGTTTTCATTAAAAAGGATCTCTTTCCATTGGAAATAACCGATGATATGATCTCCTTGCAAGCTGTTTAGGATTTCCCCCCTCCCCCTTTCTCTCTCTTTCTGCTTGCGCGTGTGGTCACCATTCTGAATTCCCTACCATTCTAGTCACTCATGACCTTGTTTTTCACGCAGCCTGCTTCATCAGCTCTTAGTGGATTTTGTTTTTGTTTTTACTTTTCACTCTCAGTGAAGTTTGTTTTCAGATTGGGACAGTCTTTCAGTTATTCAGGGATACAGTTTGGAAATGCATTGGTCCTTAGTAATTCTAATTTCTCTTTACAGCCTTCCCAGAGGGCTAGTTGTCACCTAAGCAAGGAGTAGAATGTGATAGAGGTATTGTACCCATAATCTGGTAAGTAGAGGTGAAAACAGTACTTCCAGGAAAACTTTCTAGTTCTCTGTCTCTTACTTTGCAATCCGATTTGTAATGCAAACTTTATAATAGGCTCACATGCATAGAAAAAAAATCAGTGAGTATCATATGATCACTGGGAGTCATGACCATATCCTCTGAGGGAAAGGGGAGGCCATTGTTTTAAAAACATATTATAGGTGAACTTCAAAACTAATGCACTGCCGGGTGTGGTGGCGCACACCTTTAATCCCAGCACTTGGGAGGCAGAGGCAGGCGGATTTCTGAGTTCGAGGCTAGCCTGGTCTACAGAGTGAGTTCCAGGACAGCCAGGGCTACACAGAGAAACCCTGTCTCGAAAAACCAAAAAAAAAAACAAAAAAAAAACTAATGCACTAATAAAGGCAGTCATGTATATGAGAATGAATGAGATCCCATTTTCTGAGGGTACAAGACTAATCTGTAGGGACGACACTGGTTGCTTCTGGGGGTCAGGGCAGACGTTACCTGAGAAGGGGAGAGAGGAGCTCTTTGGACTTGGGTTGCACAGAACCTTTCATTTGCCAAGTCAGGGGATACATACTGAGAATGCATCTTATCATGTGGAGTTTTACATTAGATAACAAATTATATATTAAAAATACTGAAACTGGAAACGAGGAAGTAATCTGTCCAAGGAGGAGACTGGTGCTCACGGTACAAGTCTGTAAACTGATGGCACGGGTGTGGGATAGATTACTGTATGTGCTCTAACACAAGCATAGTCACTGCAGAATTCTTTGAATTGTTTAGGACATTTAAGAATACTTTCTTGACCCTCCCTTTTTTTCCTGTTTTATTTTGAGAAAAGATCTTACCGTGTAGCTTATCTGGCCTGGAAATTACTATATAGAAAACCAGGCTGCCCTCAAACTCATGAAGATTCACCTGCCTCTGCTTTCCAAGGGCTGATGGGATTAAAGATATGAGCTACCATGTCTGGCCCCTTTTAAGAATTTTTATTAAAAAATTTGGGACTGTGTTGACATAGGATATCCATACACTGGAGCATTTTACATCAATAAAAATGATGAATGTTGAGACATGATGTGATGTGAATACATCTTACAAATCATGTGGAGCAAAACAAAGATTGATGAATGGCAAAATGGTACACACTCTCTCAGCCATGGGGATGCTCTAAGACCACAGGGAGTGCCTGAGAGTATCAGGAATATCTAACTCTACGTACAGGATTCACCAGTTCATACATGCCTGTGATGAAATTTAGTTTATAAATTAGGCACAGGAAGAGGCTAACGATAATCAATAATGAGCTCTCTCTCTGTCTCTCTCTGTCTCTCCCTGTCTCTCTGCCTTTGTCTCTCTGTCTCTGTTACACACACATGCACACGTGCGCGTGTGCACACACATGCACACACATATACGCAATGCCTCAGTTCATCATTGTACTGTAGTAATATTTTGTATCATGGCTGCCACAAGTAACTGAAAACATAGAATGAAATTGTGCTAACGGGGACTGCTGTGATGCGAGATTTCATTAATTTAATACTGACTATAAAGGCAGGTAACCTTGTATGTAAGAATTAATAGTGTATGTGTTTAGGAGGAATGAAAGATTGATGTGGTGGGTGGAGAGGGGATTTCTTAAAGCATTGGAGTTCTGTGTTTCTCGATTTGAGTAGCTTGTCCACTGACCCAGTCATTTATGAAAATTCAATAATTTGTTCATTTATGGTTTGTGCACTATTTTGCATGCATTTAAAATATAACTGTTAAAATAAACACCAGTCAGGGTTGGCCTAGTGTGCAAAGCTAAACTTATATCTAAGAGCATGAAATAGAAAGAAGAAGGAAAATGTAGACTCGAAATGGGGACCATATTATACAGAACAACCAATGCCTGCTTAAAAGTAATTCCAAGGGAGAGAATTCAGAAAGACAGGAATTATCATAGAAAAAGACGTTATAAAAGTTGAGGACAATGGGACGCTTCAGACTGAAGTAAGTAGCAATAGCGACATTTCGAAGGAGAGACATAACTTGAAATACACTTGTGAAATTTTGCATTATCACATTTAAAGAAAAGACATTAAAAAGTATAAAGTGAAACTATTAAGAAAAAAAAAATGTTATGTGAAGTTAGAGAGATGAGATGAGTTTCCGACCCATCAGCAGTTCTGGAGAGTGGGAGACAAGAGGATGATGTTTGCATGATTTTTGTGTGAAATGTAATTTTTGATTTATTTTTATGAGTGTTCTTCCTGCATGTGTGTGTGTGTGTACACTATGCACACGCGTTGATACACATGGAGGCCAGAATAGAATGCAGATTCCCTAGAACTGGCGTTACAAATGAATGTGCTAGGAATTGAACCCCGATCCTTTCCAAGGGCAGAGAGTGCTTCCAGTTGCTAAGCCCCAGCAACTGAATATGTATTGGAGATTAATATTCTCGTACAAAAAAATCACCATGAAGCCCATTACTTTGTTTAATTAATATATGCTAATAAAAGTAATAAAAAAGAAGACTGTGTTTCATATACATATAACCTATGTATCAAGATTACTGAAGACATAAACAGGACAGTGGCGGCACATGCCTTTCATCCCAGCACTCAGGAGGTAAAGGCAGGTGGATCTCTGTAAGTTTGAGGCCAGCCTGGTCTACATAGTATGTTTCAGGAGAGCCAGGGCTACAAAGAGAAACAGTGTCAAAGAAGGAAGGAAGGAAGGAAGGAAGGAAAAAGAAAGGATGGAAGGAAGGATGGAAGGAAGGAAGGAAGGAAGGAAGGAAGGAAGGAAGGGATTATCAAAGACAAAAATACCAAAGATCAAACTTTGAAAGACCTATGGATTTTGTTAGTGATGTACAAGCAGATGCTTCAACTTCTTCTCATTCTTAAGCCAAATACTCCTAAAAATGGCCCAAGGGCATCCCCTAACCCAGACTTTCCTTTGGGTTTTTAAAGTTAAAATTGAAAGCAATTTGAAAGGATACTGGCGTCTGCACTGATCTTTCATCACTGTTCAGGGACAATCCAGGTTGTCACAGTCTGTGAGGTGGACCATGTCCAATTCGTGCTCAGCCAGTGTGAGCGAATGAATGAGAAGCATTGGACTCCTCCTAAGTGTTCACAGAGTCCCTTATATTTCAAATTCTCCACTCACTTCAGTGTTTCTTCCACTCTCATCTTGGCTAATACTTAGCTGTGAGTATCTCATGATAAATTTGGGCTTCTCATGATAAAGTGAAATATTACAAGACAGAACTTAGCATTACAACATACTCTAAACTCATGGTGTTTTAACTTCAGCCAAATAATCTTTTGACACTACATCGCTTTATGCTAAGTATCGTATAATCAAGGATTTATGTCCTTGGAGACTCAGTTACCTTTGGAGGATTTCACCTAGGTCTGAGAAATGAAAATTTGCCAAAACTACAATACAGATGCACTACCCTTAGAACACAGGCCATACTATTCCAGGGTCTACCTACATCCTTCACAGTGTTCCTCTAAGTTCCACTGATTCTTTAGTGGATATTGACTGTTATCAACATAATGTCATGAGTAAGATTTCTTAACCTTAGGCTTTTCTAATTAACCTAGACTTAAAGATTTGATGCTTAATCACAGTCACAGGTGAAAATCCCTAACATCCCCTATCTTGGCCATGTCAACTGATGCTATGCTAACAGTTATAGGGAAGTAAGAAAGGAAAGACGTGGTCAAAACAGAAAAGCTTGTCTCCTCTGCCACAGGGTGAGGCATCAGGAAATTCTGTGGAGTCAGTTGACCAAGAAATACAGTATTGGGTACATTCTTTTAAATCATGAGTGCAGCGCTATATTAAAGCTAAGCATAACTATAGAAAATTAGTTAATGAGAGAGAATGGTATAGTTAAACTCCTAACATTCATAGTACAATATATGTATACACACACACACACACACACACACACACACACACACACACACATATATATATATATATATATATATATATATATATATATATATATATATGCTTCAGGTCATTAATGACATGGGTGAGCCTGAGGGAGATCACGGTCAGTGAAATACATCAAACGAAGAAAAACCAAAGTCACATGTTCTTGGGTGAATGAATGATGAACTTCGAGAATTATAGATCATTGGTTAGAGAGGCAGAGGGGAGAGAAGGTGGGTGACTGACAAATACAGGGGTGCAGCCGAGAAATGATTTCGATTTCTATGCTTAAAAATAACTCATCGCAGCTAGTAAGAAGGTTTTAGAATGTTCTCAACACTAGGCGTTGATAAATATTCGAAGTGGTGAACAGGAAAATCACTCTGGTGTGCTTGCTATGCCTCGTACATGTACTGAAATTGTCATTCTATTCCAGAAGTATGTGTAATGAATTGTTATGTGTTGATACAAAAAAATTGTGAAAGGAGATTTCTATCTGGAGTTGACTGACTTGTAGCTGGCTTTAAAAATAATAATCATCATAATAGATAAAATAAAATAATCACGGTTATAAGTAAATGATTGAATTTCTTGTCTTTATAGTGGGAGGAAGAATGAGAAAGAAGTATATGCAGATTGCTTCGCTTATTGATGCTGTATGAATTATTTCTGTTTGGTGCATTATTTGCATGCTACATACTTGTATGGTGTAAAACTTATCAACGCATCTTGTATAAATTTGGGTGACATATTTTAAAAGAATACTCCAAGAGATATGTTAATACCCATTACTTTATATACTTCCTTTATAGAGAAGAATCATGAAAGGGTGTTCATCTTATCTAATATACTCCTTTGGGGGGCTTTTGTCCCTATGGATTCTTCTGGTGTCTTCCACAAACCAATGCACTGTGAGAGACAGCGTAGCTGACTGCAGCCATTTGAAGCTAACACACATACCCGATGAGCTTCCCTCTAACATAACCGTGTTGAATCTTACTCACAACCAACTCAGAGGACTGCCGCCTACCAACTTTACGAGATACGGCCAACTTGCTTTGTTGGATGCAGGATTTAACTCCATTTCAAAACTGGAGCCAGAACTGTGCCAAATACTCCCGTTGTTGAAAGTATTGAACCTGCAACACAACGAGCTCTCTCAGATTTCCGATAAAACCTTTCTCTTCTGCACGAACCTGACAGAACTCCATCTAATGTCTAACTCAATCCACAAAATTAAAAGCAACCCTTTCAAAAACCAGAAGGTAAGAGGAATATATTCATTTTTGTTCTAAGAAATGCAAATATTATCTAAAGCTACCTGATGTTAACTTTTCAAGTTACTCATGGAAGTCTTCATAGTTATTAAAGCAAGGGGATAAAATAAGATCAACCCTCATCATGCCTGCTGGGTCCACCAGGGCACATGTGGACATTGTGGTATGTTACAGTCTTAGGTCAATTTGAACAGTAAGAAATCTCCTCTTGCGTTGTCTCATTTGAAGCAGGACTTAAAGAGGGATATCATGAGCAGACATACATCTGACTGTCCCCCAGGGAACACAGAAAATAAACTCATGGCACTGATATATTTAGAATGGAAAGTAGTAAGAAACACCCTGAGTCCACTTTCTGACTTCAGGAAATGAAACAAGTTGATAAAGCAGACTGGTTTACTAAAATATGACCTACTCTTTGGAGTTTCAGGAATCTTGGGTTGTAACCTTTCCAATGGTTCCTGCTTTTTACCTTTGAAAATGGGCTTAAAGCATGAAAAGCATGTGTTATTAGCTAATAATACCAGCAACTTTTTTTTTTTTTTAAAAACTCACTCTGTAGACCAGGCTGGCCTCGAACTCAGAAATCCCCCTGCCTCTGCCTCCCAAGTGCTGGGATTAAAGGTGTGCAACACTGCTGCCCGGCTAATTCCAGCAACTCTCTCTCTTTTTTTTTTTTTTTTGGTTTTTTCGAGACAGGGTTTCTCTGTATAGCCCTGACTGTCCTGGAACTCACTTTGTAGACCAGGCTGGCCTCGAACTCAGAAATCCGCCTGTCTCTGCCTCCCGAGTGCTGGGATTAAAGGCGTGAACCACAACTGCCCAGCTTTTTTTTTTTTTTTTTTATGATTCACTTAAACCAAAGCCATCCATAAATCAATTTCTTTTTTCTTTATTTTGTGGCCTCAAACAAAATAATCGAGCCCTGCTCCTTCTCAGATGCCAAGGACATAACATACAAATTTAAGTGTGCCGAGAAGAATTGGTAAAGCTATGTGTTGGCCAGGTTCTGAGCTTTCTTAAATCATAGTATGCAGGGAATACCTTTCAATGAAAACGCCTCAAAATCCGATCAGGGAAACTACTAGAGAAACACAGTTATTTTTTTTTCTTTTGAATGCATAAAAGTAAGCCTTATTTCTTTGATAGAAATTCCATTTGGCTTTTCCTTAAGCTACCAGAGGTTTTCTTTTTGCCTGAATTTAAAACTTACTGGCAGACTTCATGGTCTTCTGGCTTTTATAATCTTCCCTATCTGTCTTCCAAAATGTTCCCTGAGCCTTGACTATAGGATTGTGTTTTCTTAAAGGAGTGTTTTCTTTTTTTTCTCCTGTAACTAGTTTCTGAGGTTCATGCCTTACTATTATGTTTACTAAGCCCTGATGCTTTCTCTTATAATACCAATAAATGCTTATTATAAATAAGAAAGTGATCAACTGTCCTTATATCATAAACAATAAGCTCAGGTCCTTAAACTTGGTAAAAGAAATAAGGTGACTCATGAAATCCTTGTAACAATGGTAAAGGTTTTGTTTAAATGTTTATAATTGAAATAGAATCACATTACCCTCTCTCTATCCTCAAGCCCCTCTGCGAGCCCCAACTCCCTCAAATTTCTCCTGTGGTACCCACCACTCTCATGGAAGATGGCTAGTCTCTTTTACTCTGATTAAGATGGTTACCTCTTTCTCTCTCTCTCCCCCCCCCCCTCTCTCTGAGAATGTGTGTGTGGTACATGCATAAGAATGTATAAACACCAAATGGATTTTAGTTGTTTGTGTGTCTATGGCTTCAAGGTTGACCACTCTGCACTGGATAACCCAATAAGGGGGCTCATCCCCAGACAGGCTAAATTTCTTCTCCCAGGGATGGGCTCTCTAGAAATTTCTGCTTTTCCATGTCACACGACTTTTGGTGTTGCCACTTTCCTGCTCTTGTTTATGCAACCCGATCCAGGAGAGACTTCTTGGTACAAACATTGAGGAAGGGTGGGTGAAAAGACTCTAACAGCAATGGTATATTTAATTGCAATAAAGATGATCAGGCCTTCAAAACAACAAGGAGAAATCAGTCGTTTTCCCCTTTGAGATCCTTCCAAAGCTTACACGTTGGAGGGAGTTGCTTCTGGTGTCAAGACTCTAATATGTGTGTCTCTGTTTTTCACTCTCAGAATCTAATCAAATTAGATTTGTCTCATAATGGTTTATCATCTACAAAGTTGGGAACAGTGGTCCAACTGGAGAACCTCCAAGAACTGCTCTTAGCAAAAAATAAAATCCTTGCACTACGAAGTGAAGAACTTGATTTTCTTGCCAATTCTTCTTTACAAAAATTGGACTTGTCATCAAATCCACTTAAAGAGGTAAGATGTAAAAGCGGAGTTACTTCCTACGTTACCTTCGGGCGTGCACAATCCCTGTGTTGCACAGATGGAAACTTAAGATTTCTAGTGAAATAAAATTGTAAGCTCAGCCATGTCTTAACAAATCCATCAACATTTGCTGCTTGAGGCCATTGACGACTTAGTCAAAAACAAGTTGAGAAATTATCGGTTGGTAGGGTTGGTAGGGCTCATTCTAACCTCTGTTCCACTGCAGAGATATCCTTTGATTATTTTTAAAGGACACTGATTTTAGTTGTCCTAACTATATAGCAAATATCAAACTCCTCCTGAGAGCTCTGTAAGAATCAAACCGCTATTGTCATCAAGGGCTCAGGCTGCAGACTTGGGTTAGCTGTGCCTCCTTAGGCTTTGTCTTTTAATAATCATGTGATCAGGTCGGTTCAGCCTTCCAATAACACTACCTCATAGGACTGTGAGGCAAAAGAATTTGGTAACACATCTGGCATACAGCAGTTCTTAGTGTAAAAATATTCCTGGAATGGAATATTTCTCAGGATCTTGCTCCTCTGTGGCCCATTGGGAACTATTGCTACATACAGCTACCTACTTCTTAGATGTAGTTTATTCCTGTGTATCCACTGAGTATGCTCATATGTGTACATGCTTAGGGCTGGCCACAGGGTACTGGATAACCAATTAGGGGCTCATTCCTGGGGAATGAGCTCTCCCTCCCGTACTAGTTATTAATTGCCTGGAATGCTTCATCTTAGATCCCAATGCTTCTCAACCAACCTGCGGCCCTTTAATATAGTTCCTCATGTTGTGTGACCCTTCCCCTCCCAGCCTAAAACTGTTTTCATTGCTACTTCATGATTGTCACTTTGCTACTTTTATAAATAAATAGATGATAGATCAATAGATGGTAGAGAGACGATTGATAGATGATACATAGATAGATCAATAGATGATAGATGATAGATAGATTATAGATAGACAGATTGAGAGATGATAGATAGATAGATAGATAGATAGATAGATAGATAGATACATACATACATACATACATACATACATACATACATACATATTTGCCAAAGTGGTCAGCAGAACATACTGAGGATCTGTTCCATTACAGTTTTCACATGTATTCTATTAAATGCAAGCAGATTTAGGGAGATTTAGGCAAAATGCTGGGAGACTTAACTTTACCTGGGAGACCTGGGAAGGCCCTGCGGGTGGGTTACAGCCACAGGGTGAAGAAAGAACTAATGATAGAGTCGGCGGGCTTTCCTGCCCAAGTCACAGGGTAAAAAGGGAAGAGGACTGAGTGACAAGGCATTTTAAGTATTTCCCACGGAGCCAGTTACATCCGGGTTTGTTTGTTTGGAACCGCCAGTTCTCTCCGGGGTGTTTCCAGACAATTGGCAAGTTATTCGCCCTCTTCTTGAACAACGCCCAACTGAACCCCCACCTCACAGAGAAGCTTTGCTGGGAACTTTCAAACACAAGCATCCAGAATCTCTCTCTGGCTAACAACCAGCTGCTGGCCACCAGCGAGAGCACTTTCTCCGGGCTGAAGTGGACAAACCTCACCTGGCTCGATCTTTCCTACAACAACCTCCGCGACGTCGGCAATGATTCCTTCTCTTACCTCCCACGCCTGAGGTATCTGTTTCTCGAGTACAACAATATACAACGCCTGTCCCCTCGCTCTTTCTATGGACTCTCCAATCTGAGATACCTGAGTTTGAAGCGAGCATTGACTAAGCAAAGTGTCTCGCTTGCTTCGCACCCCAGCGTTGACGATTTTTCCTTTCAGTGGCTAAAATATTTGGAATATCTCAACATGGATGACAATAATATTCCGGGGACAAAAAGCAATACCTTCACGGGATTGGTGAGTCTGAAGTACCTAAGTCTTTCCAAAACTTTCACAAGTTTGCAAACGTTAACAAATGAAACATTTGTGTCGCTTGCTCATTCTCCCTTGCTCACTCTCAACTTAACGAAAAATCACATCTCAAAAATAGCAAATGGTACTTTCTCTTGGTTGGGTCAACTCAGGATACTTGATCTCGGCCTTAATGAAATTGAACAAAAACTCAGCGGCCAGGAATGGAGAGGTCTGAGAAATATATTTGAGATCTACCTGTCCTATAACAAATACCTCCAGCTGACTAGCGGTTCCTTTGCTTTGGTCCCCAGCCTTCAAAGACTGATGCTTAGGAGGGTGGCCCTTAAAAATGTCGATATCTCCCCTTCGCCTTTCCGCCCTCTTCGTAACTTGACCATTCTGGACTTAAGCAACAACAACATAGCCAACATAAATGAGGACTCTTTGGAGGGTCTTGAGAATCTAGAAATTCTGGACTTTCAGCACAACAACTTAGCCAGGCTCTGGAAACGCGCAAACCCCGGTGGCCCCGTTAATTTCCTGAAGGGTCTGTCTCGCCTCCACATCTTGAATTTAGAGTCCAACGGCTTAGATGAAATCCCAGTCGAGGTTTTCAAGAACTTATTCGAACTAAAGAGCATCAATCTAGGACTGAATAATTTAAACAAACTTGAACCGTTCATTTTTGACGACCAGACATCTCTAAGGTCACTGAACCTCCAGAAGAACCTCATAACATCCGTTGAGAAGGATGTTTTTGGGCCGCCTTTTCAAAACCTGAACAGTTTAGATATGCGCTTCAATCCGTTCGACTGCACGTGTGAAAGTATTTCCTGGTTTGTCAACTGGATCAACCAGACCCACACTAATATCTCTGAGCTGTCCACCCACTACCTCTGCAATACTCCACATCATTATTATGGCTTCCCCCTGAAGCTTTTCGATACATCATCCTGTAAAGACAGCGCCCCCTTTGAACTTCTTTTCATAATCAGTGCCAGTATGCTCCTGGTTTTTATACTTACGGTACTGCTCATTCACTTTGAGGGTTGGAGAATCTCCTTTTACTGGAATGTTTCCGTGCATCGGATTCTTGGTTTCAAGGAAGTAGATGCCCAGGCTGAGCAGTTTGAATATACTGCCTACATAATTCATGCCCATAAAGACAGAGACTGGGTCTGGGAACATTTCTCCCCAATGGAAGAACAAGACCAATCTCTCAAATTTTGCCTAGAAGAAAGGGACTTTGAAGCAGGCATCCTTGGACTTGAAGCAATTGTTAATAGCATCAAAAGAAGCAGAAAAATCATTTTCGTTATCACACACCACCTATTAAAAGACCCTCTGTGCAAAAGGTAGGTGGATTTTTGTGGATGTTTGTACCTTCACTTGGTTTTCGAATGGAAAGCTTTCAAAATTATTGCATTCACAATTTACAAATATTGCAACAAAATTCAGGGGGAAAATTCAAATTTTTAGTGAAAGCGCAAATAAATTCCACAAATAATTTTAGGTTGTTAAGCTTTTAACTTTTTAGCAAATGTATGTTAATGATCTAACCATTCATTTTAATGTTTTACTTAGATTCAAGGTACACCATGCAGTTCAGCAAGCTATTGAGCAAAATCTGGATTCAATTATATTGATTTTTCTCCAGAATATTCCAGATTATAAACTAAACCATGCACTCTGTTTGCGAAGAGGAATGTTTAAATCTCATTGCATCTTGAACTGGCCAGTTCAGAAAGAACGGATAAATGCCTTCCATCATAAATTGCAAGTAGCACTTGGGGCACGGAATTCAGCACATTAAACTCATTTGAAAATTCGGAGTCGGTAAAGGGAGAGATCCAATTCATAAAGGTCCATCATGAATCTAAGCTTTACTTGAAAGTTTTGTATCTGTTTATTTATATGTATAGATGATGATATTATATCACAATCCAATCTCAGTTTTGAAATATTTCTGCTTATTTCAGGTCTCTCGTTGACAACTGGTTTATTCACTCTAAATAAACACATGGGCAGTTAAGAGCATCCTGTATTAATAGATTGCCCATTGATTCCTGAGCTTTATCACAACTCCAAAGGGTTTAAAAATATTTTTATATAAATAAAACTGGAGTTTTATAAATATAATTTTTAAAAACTAGAGTGTTACTATGTAGCTCAGAAAGGCCTGGTAATTAATATGTTAGAGAGTCATGTCTTGAATTCATCGATCTCGAGTCATGTCTTTAATTCATCGATCTCTGCCTCCAAAGTGATGCTTTTAAGGGCACGCAGCACCACAGCTACATATGTGTGAGATTTTATAATGCTCATTTTTGAGACATTTATAGAATAAAAGATAATTGCTTTTATGGTATAAGGCTACTTGAATGGTAACGAGAATAAAATACTTAGAAAGAGAGGTTTTTGCTTTTTTCAGTTGAAAAGTTTTGTATTTTATTTTGGTGTTGGTTTTGATGGCTGTTGAGTAGGTTTTAAATCTACATACCCAAGAGCAGAATATCTTCATAATCTTCATAGTGTCACAGGACCCGAGACCTAGCATGACTGACACCATGATGGAAGTACCATTTAGGTCATAAATCTCAGAACATAGACAGCATCACTTGCCAAGATGAAAACGAAGACCTAATCCATCCAACTCTGAAGTTCTGGGAAAGTTTCTAAATGGACTGACTTTGCTTTTTTAGCTTCTGTAGTTCTGCTTCTGACTGCTTTTGTTAACTGAAGTATGTCAACACAGATTATGGTTTTTGTTGTTGTTGTTTGTGTCTAAAAGCTCAGTTAGGGCTACCTTGGGATCACAAACAGCTAATATGGTTACCAACTGGCTATGAAAGACTTTCTATTAACATAAACCCATTATCTGAGCAGTCTTTTCTGAGAAGAGCTACAATGATAGATGGCTTTTGTTACTTGATAAAATAGATATTGGAATAAATATTTGTATCTTGCTAATTGTTGTATCTCTTCTGCAGGAGAGTTAAATGACTTTTTTAAACCATATTATAGACAGCATTGCATCCAGAACACTAGTCAATAAAGTGTCTTTGTGGAAAACAGCATGTCCATCCCCTGTCACAGACTTGGGAGGTGGTTTGGGCCAAATCACTGAGTCATGGTGGGATTCTTTGGTCTATATTTTACATAATATTTTTATTGATTATCTGGGAATTTCACATCATGAACCATGACCATACTCATTTCCCAGTCCTCCCAGATCTGCCCCTACCCCCCTCCCATGAACTCCGGAGGAGGAGGAAGA
>NC_034608.1:61595743-61614151 GCF_900095145.1 Mus pahari | reverse complement strand
GAGGAGGAGGAGGAGGAGGAGGAGGAGGAGGAAAAGGAAGAACAGGAAGAGGAGGAGAAGGAAGAAGAGGAGGAGGAAGTGGAGGAGGAGGAGGAGGATGAAGAGGAGGAGGGAGAGAAGGAAGAAGGGAAAGGGAAGCATGTTCAATTTGTGTTGCCCATGTACTTTGTGGAGTGTGGTTAAACTCCAAGTGGACAGCCCTTAAAGAGAACAAGAGTTCTTCCCCACCTGCAC
The DNA here is from genome assembly GCF_900095145.1 of Mus pahari. Classification (NCBI taxonomy): domain Eukaryota; kingdom Metazoa; phylum Chordata; class Mammalia; order Rodentia; family Muridae; genus Mus; species Mus pahari. Next base: position 61,613,917 of record NC_034608.1, on the reverse strand, counting down.
CCCCGCCCGAAGCCATCAACTGTGAAGAACTACACTTCAGCATCCTTAAGACAATTTTAAGAGTTCTCCCCTGGCTTTCTGTCTAGGCTATTACTATACCACGAGAGGGCACACACTGGGCAACTTAGCCCCTAGTTTAAAAAAAAAAATGGTTAGAATAAATTTTACCTTTAACAAAAGAAAGCTTTTAGTTTTTGTTTATGATAAAAAGAGGAGTAGACATATTAGAAATACACATCTAATGCTCTTTGAAGAGTCTCTTGCTCTGAAACATAAGAAAATGTGTAAGTTGAAATGCAGGGTTAACAGCTGCCTTGCTGACCCTGTTGGTCATCTTCTGCTTTGCTGAGTGTTAGCCATCTTCTGCCTTCTAACCAATCCCCTTCACTGTGGGGCTCCTCCAATCTTTCTTTCCTCATACCATACTCTTTAGAATGAACTGCCTTTGGAAATCCCACATGAGATGTTTGGAAGAGAAAGTACTCAATGGTGATCAGAAGAGAGTTGAATAGCTGGTAGAAGGCTTTGAAGAAGTGGCATTTGCTCTGTGCTGCAATCAGGAGGGGAGCCAGAGGCAGACAAGATGGGATTAGAAAAGATGTTTGCTGAGGGCTGAGTTAATTCTCATTTTTTCCTCATGGAAGCCTTGCTTATTGTCCTCCATTTGTCTTATTTGTTCACTTTCTAAAATCAGTTTGAACTCAACTTAAGCTTGGATTTTGTGTTAAAGAACCATACTGTTTGATGGTTTAGCTCAAATTGTTTTGGCCTGGATTTTGGGGGCATTCTTAGTAGTCTATTGTGCCCCTTGTCCCTTTCATGAACTGTGTCATCGTCGTCATCATCATCATCATCATTCTCTCTCTCTCTCTCTCTCTCTCTCTCTCTCTCTCTCTGGTATGCTTGTGCGTGCACGCGTGAGCGTGTGTGTGTGTGTGTGTGTGTGTGTGTGTGTGTGTGTGTGTGNTCTCTCTCTCTCTCTCTCTCTGGTATGCTTGTGCGTGCACGCGTGAGCGTGTGTGTGTGTGTGTGTGTGTGTGTGTGTGTGTGTGTGTGTGTGTGTTAAATTGTACTTTTGGAATTGCCTTGTGTTCCAAGATAACCCTGGCTGTTCCCTTGCTCCATGATGTCTAAGCCATCCACAAAGAGTCCGGGACGCTTTAAATTGAGAATAGCATTAGTACACGTGGACGTGCTTATCAGTAAGTGAATTCCCTTGTTTTAGGCCTCCCATGCTTCCAAGGCTGGGGATGTGAGTGCACATCACTCATACACATGTCTGTATCTGTAAATCGTTCCATATCTGTGCACATCTAATATGTATATAAGCTAATCTGTATGTTACAATAAACAATATCACATGGTGGTGCCTTCAACTCTAATCCATTACCACAATGGTCATCTTAATCATCACCCTGCTTTTCTGCAATCATCCTTTCCAACATTGATCACTGTCCCTTGACTTGATCATTTGTTTCTGTCTGTACTGGTATCAGAATTGTTTTTTTTTTCTTTATTATTTTCTTTATTTATATTTCAAATGTTATCCCCTTTCCTAGTTTAACCTCCGAAAAACTCCTATCTTCCCCCCACCCCCCTACTCCCCAACCCACCCATTCCTGCTTCCTGGCCCTGGCATTCACCAATAATGGGGCATAGAAGCTTCACAGGACCTAGGGCCCCTCCTCCTATTGATGACTGACTCGGCCATCCTTGGCTACACATGCAGCTAGAACCACAAGTCCCACCATGTGCTTTCTTTGATTGGTGGTTTAGTACCAGGGAGCTCTGGGGTTACTGGTTAGTTCATATTGCTGTTCCTCCTATGGGGCTGCAAACCCCTTCAGCTCCTTGGGTACTTTCTGTAGTTCCTTCATTGGGGACCCTGTACTCCATCTAATGGATGACTGTGAGCATCCACTTCTGTATTAGGCACTGGCAGAGCCTCTCAGGAGACAGCTATATCAGGCTCCTGTCAGCTAGCTCTTGTTGGCATCTGCCATAGTGTCTGGGTTTGGTGGTTGTTTATGGGATGGATCCCCAGGTGGGGCAATTTCTGGATGGTCATTCCTTCAGTCTCTGCTCCAAACTTTGTCTCTGTTACTTCCTCCATGGATATTTTGTTCCCCCTTCTAAGAAGGGTCAAAGTGTCCACACTTTGGTCTTCCTTCTTCTTGAGTTTCATGTGTTTTGTCAATTGTATCTTTTCTGGGCTAATATCCACTTATCAGTGAGTGCATATCATATGTGTTCTTTTGTCATTGGGTTACCTCACTCAGGATGATATCCTCCAGATCCATCCGTTTATCTAAGAATTTCATGAATTCATTGTTTTTAATAGCTGAATAGTACTCCATTGTATAAATGTACCACATTTTCTGTATCCATTCCTCTGTTGAGGGACATCTGGGTTCTTTCCAGCTTCTGACTATTATAAATAAGGCTGCTATGAACATAATGGAGCATGTGTCCTTATTACAAATTGGAGCATCTTCTGGGTATATGCCCAGGAGAGGTATTGCTGGATCTTCCGGTAGTACTATGTCCAATTTTCTGAGGAACCACCAGACTGATTTCCAGAGGGGTTGTACCAGCTTACAATCCCACCAGCTGGATAGGTTTAGTGCAGAGTTCTATCAGATCTTCAAAGAGGACCTAATTGCAATACTCCTCAAACTATTCCACAAAATAGAAACAGAAGGTACTCTACCCAATTCATTCCATGAAGCCACAATAACTCTGATACCTAAACCACACAAAGACCCAACAAAGAAAGAGAACTTCAGACCAATTTCCCTGATGAATATCGATGCAAAAATACTCAATAAAATTCTCGCAAACCGAATCCAAGNACACATCAAAACAATCATCCATCCTGATCAAGTAGGCTTCATCCCAGGGATGCAGGTATGGTTTAATATACAGAATTGTTAACCTCTGTGCTGTGAAAAGCAACTTCACAACTACAATAAAATGCTTGTATGTAATACCTTTTGATTAGTTTTACTGTTTTCTAAAGTCTCTTCACCTAGTGTTTTCCCCCTACTCCCTTCAATGAGGTTAACTGGTCCTCCTTATGTAATAACATCACATTCTTTTGTAACAGTTTTTTTATTCCACCCTAGGATTCCTGAATCTCTGGAAATTATTTTGGTTTTGTTTGCATACACAAAAGGTTTTTCTTTGTGTATTGAAGTTTTATGGATTTTGACGAACACCCAATATATTAACCTTTAACACTTTGCAATCTTACAGGACAGTTTTCTTACCCTAAAACCTTTCATTAAACAGGGCTAAAGCAATAACTTAGTGACTTAAATTAACCCACAGAAGACCAGCACATAGGCTAGGTGGCTTGCAAGCACCTACGACTTCAGCTGCAAGAAACCCGATGCCCTCTTCTGGTTTCTGAGGAGATCCACATGCAAGTCTGCGTACTCACACACAGGTACATAAAATATCTATAAATAAAAATAAGATAAAAAATTATTCATTTAAATTTGACTTTTTGTCTATGCCTTATTTACTAATTCTGTAGGTGTACGATTTTTATCAAGTCCTACGCATAAAATCATTTAATATGTAGCTAAAAACTGCTTTATTTATTGGGAAGACTGTCATTTGATGAATGTAGGAGGCAATTTGCAGACAGGTTCAGGTCCTTGGATGTAAATATTTCAGCACTCTCGGGTCTGAGTTTACATGACTGCAATAAGCAGTGTAAACAGTGTCAGGGCAGGCTACACGGGAGAGAGAAAGCAGCAGTTGCCTGACAGCCAAAAGCTGATGGAGCAGAGCTACAGTGCAGGGAGGGTCACATGACCACTGGAAACTATGCAGACCAATAAGGCCAGTGGCGATGACTGCTAACTGCCCTGTGCTTCTTTACAAGCCAGTCTCCAACTGCCACACTGGCAGTTCTCATCATTCACTGGGCTCCACGACACATCTGAAAATCCCTGAGAACAGATAGAAGAGTAAATCCTATCCCAGGAATTCCTGTCTTCCCTTAGCTCATGAATAATCCTCTCCTTTATTAACTTTGACCATATGAAATACTGTCTACAACGCCAGTGGATGTGTGGATCCCTCTGAGAGTATACTTGTGGATTAAGCATGGACTTTTGTCCTTTAATAAAACTTCAAACCCTTTTCTTTTATCTATTCCCAGAATGGATAATACTGACTTGGGGTCTCTCTCTGATCCATGTCTCCCTAAGATTCTCAGAGGGAATCTTATTGCTTAGCTCATTTCAATTCCCAGTTCTAAAGGAGTCTATACAATCTGAGTCTACAGTCATCCATACTGTGACTGTATGGAAAAAGCATTTTTATTTTCACAATATTTACCAATATTACTTGTTAACATTTATTATTTCTTCATCATTTTACTTAAGATTTGCTTTAACTGCAATTGCCTCCTCTATTTAGGCATCATAAGATAAACATAATACTGCCTAATATGTAATATATATATATTAGTATATATTACATAATATATACTAGCATATATTATATATATATTAGTATTAGAAGTATATATATATATATATATATATATATACTTCTCTTTTACATAACGTGTGTGCTGTCTATCAATATTCTTTGTTCTTTACTTACATATTTTCAAATTATTTTTATAAATTAATCATTGATTTATGGAAAGCAGGAAACATTATTGCTTTTATTTTCTTGAATCTCTGCTTTTAAGATGGCTGATCAAATAACCAAACTTAAATTGAATTCAAATATAACTTTTTACTGTTCTATTAATATTTAAAAGATTAAGTCACACAGAGTGGCTTGTTTAAACAAATACAAATAAAACTAGTAAAAGGTGGAAACTCTGACTGGTACTTGACCCACATAGGAAGTGACACCTTGAGCTTCTGTAGACTGCCTTTCATAATTGTTCTCAGGAGGAGTCTATATCCCTCGGGTTTAAGACAAAGGGATTGAGGGAAAGGATGTTTGTCTGACTTCCTACTCAGTTTCCATGGAGAACTTGCCTTGTTTCCTCCTATCAGGATCCCCCTCCCCTCCATCCGATCTGCTCATTCCAGCTTCACTCTGTTTTGTTCTCACCTGCATCTACATGGAGTTTAAAATAACTCTCAACATTTTGCATAAAAAAAAAAATGATACCCTCTTTCAATTGGGCTGAAAAAACAATAGAATAAATTTGTTAGTAGAGAGGACACCACACTGACATCATTTTTAAAATGATTTATTATTTATTATTATATGTAAGTACATTGTAGCTGTCTTTAGACACACCAGAAGAGGACGTCAGATCTCATTCTGGATGGCTATGAGCCATCACGTGGTTGCTGGGATTTGAACTCAGGACCTAAGGAAGAGCAATCAGTGCTCTTAACCTCTGAGCCATCTCACCAGCCCCACACTAACATCATTTATCAATGTCTCATCATTTAAGCAAATTACCAGGAATCTACTTCCAACGAATCTCTCCCCTACCCCTGCCCTCTCTCAACTGTCTTCTTCAAAAATTCTGGGAAACAAATGGCTTCATTACTTGTTAAATTTTTAGAGTGAGGATAATTTAGCAGTGTTAAGCTGCTCTATTCAAAGAAGTGGGGGATCGTCAACATAGCTGAATAAATTATAGCTCTTACTCATTTCAGTGAGAGAGAAAGCACAATGTGGGAATAAAACTGGGGTTTATCCTTCTCACTGCTGTAACAGAATATCTGGTAGAAGAGACTCGGGATCATAGAGTTTATTATGGCTAGGGATGGGGGGGGTTGGACAGTCCATCATAGTGGAGAGGGCATGGTGACAGGAGTGGGAGGGAGCTAGTTTCACTGCATCCAATCAAGAAGCAGAGAAAGGAATACAGGGGCTTCGCCCACTTTTCCCTTTTACCATTGTACTGAGTGAAGGCTTCAGATCAGGGGATAGTGTGAGCCACATTCAGGGTGGAACTTCCTTCTCCAGGTGAACCTCTCTGGAAATACCCCAACAGGTGTGCTCAGAAATGCGTCCTGTAGGTGATGGTAAGCCTACTTAAACTGGCAATGGAGTTGAACGGTCACATTCAGTAAGATGGTGCCAGAAAGAAACTAGTTTACCCATAGGACTTGGGATGAGTAGCTTCCAAAAGAAGAGAGTGGAACAAAGGTAGAGTAACTTAAGAAACTGCAGTCAGAACTGGGTGGTGGTGGCTCATGCCTTCAATCCCAGCAATTGGGAGGTGGAGATAGGTGTGTCTCTGAGTTCAAGGCCAGCCTGGTTTTCCAGGGGGGAGTTTTCCAGGACACCATGGTGTTCCAGAGATTTCTATGATGTCCTCAAGCCTTGGAATGGCTACCCAGAAATGATAAGGCACGTAGACTTCTAGGAAAGGGGATAACTGAACTGTTAGACAAAATGTTGGAGTAGACACATAACAAAGCTCAAATGGCCTACTTTGCTGTATAGTATGGCATTCTAGGCTTTTTCCAACATGACAATTATCTCTCTACCTATCTTGAGTTTTTACATTTTTTTTTTAAAAGAATCTCATCTATGAGAACTATATTCACAACGTTTTCAGGACCCCCCCTCCCTTCTAACTCTTCTCACACTCTCACACTTCTAAATCCTGACCCTCCATATTCATGACCACTGCTTGATTTTTCTTAATACTTCCATGCTTTCTACCAGCTCCAGACACTCTGGTTTTGGGGTGGACGTGGGAGGTTTGTGGCTCTGTGTTCTTCCCCTTCTGTGCCTTTTCCCCTCTCTACAGCTGGAACAACTCTCATGGGTGTCCTGCCTGCCTTACAGCAACCCTAGGATTTAGTCACACCAGTCGTGCAACAGAATAATGTGTTTGGGATGCTGCTCATGCATGACTGTCCTGGTTCCTTGAAATCTGACCACCCAGAACTTGGAGAGTCCTGTTACAGCGGCGCTGGTGCTTGCCGTGTTCAGAGGAATGAACGGAAGACGAGGTTAGTTCTCAGAGAGCAGACTGTTGGAAAACTAAAGAGGAGATTGAACTTTCGACAGTTGGCTTACAAAGGAAAAAAAATAAAACCACAGATTTTGTGAAAATACATTTTTATTATCAATGAGGTTTCTGTTTGGTAATTCAGTTTATGGTAGAGAAGACAAACAGAAGAGAGCCATGGTGTTCGGGAGATCTCTTCGATGTCCTCCAGCCTTGGAATAGCCACCCAGAGACGTGCCAGGTGTACGTGCGGCAGCTGTTTAAGTTTCCAGTTTCTAGAACTTCAGCTTAAACCCCAAGTTTTGCATGACCTCCCTCTTTTTCCTCTTGTCTCCCATTCTCTCACACTTACGTGTTACTGATCCGATGGGTAAAGAGCGAAGTAACCGACACACAGCTGTTGCGAAATATTGATGGCTCTCCCAAGCAGCCGTAGCCTTTCCCAGGTCTACCCACCCACGTGTCCACTCAATGTGCTCCTTTTACTCCACGCGTTTCTCCTTGTCTTTGCTTGTTAGTTCTAAGCGTGAGTTTCAACGTCTAGGTACCATTTTTCCCCCCTCTGCAATCCTGAATCACACCTGTTCTCTAGGGGAATGGATCAGTAAGACTTTAACACTGGGCAGGAACCAGAGACATGCTGTTGTTGGTGCAAGAAACTTCCAAACCCTGGCTACACTTTACCTTGGCTGTGTGACTTTGGAGGCTCTGGGGCCATGCCCTGCTTCTCCCCTCCCCACGAAAATAACCATTTTGTTCGAGGGGTTTTAGGGGATGTTCGGCTCAGCCTGTTTAAGTGGGAAATGATCTCCAGTGGAATAAACACGAAGTCAAGTGAGAATGCCCTTCCTTGGAGAAACTGTTTCCTGGCATTTGTAAGAAAGAATCCCTACGGACTTTGCTGATCGCAGTTCAGCCTGGCAGCTCAGTGACTCTACAGTTTCTTCTGATGACATCCATCTCAGGTGGCTTCTGTGACATTATGTGGCCTTAAAGTTTTCCCTCTTCTATCTTATACCAGGCTGGAGGAGAATGGAGCCAGGAGGATGGCCCCTCCCCACATGTTCACTTGCTAAAAGTATTGGTGACTTCTCAGCACAGTAGTGGAGTATAGAAAAGAGAAAGATGCTATTTAAGGGATGCTCCTAGATTGTGTCCGGGATGTTGGGTTGCATGCTGGTCTTGGCACAGTGGAGTCTGAACACTGTACCTTTGGAAACACTCTAGAAGATGTTTAAGCACACACTCCAAGCTTTAAGGACAGAATCAACAGTTCTACATTACATCTTCTTCCATACTTTTTACTTCCTACGTGCCACTTTATATCCTCCTTACATCATTTTACTTATTTTCCGCCTCTTTTCTTCCCTATTCTATTTCCTGGATTTATTTATGTCCATCTGGAGTCACACAGCTGTGAGTTGGGCATAGTTTGTATGCTTCCTGAGTCTATGTATTTAGAAACTTTTGTCCCAAGGGGATAGTATTAAGAGATGAAGTAATGCCTTTAAGAGATAGGTCCTGGCAGAAGGTCCTTGGGTCTGGCTTTCAAGGGGGACTAAAGTGGTTCTTATATGAACCTGTTGTGGTTATATATGGAGGATGTTGATGAATCAAGCAACCGGACCAGCTCTTTGTGTTGTCTGCTTCCTGGCTTGAGAAGGAAGCCTTCCCCTATAGATGCTCTTTCAGCCACCCTCTTTAATACGCCAGATCCTCCACCACGCCCTTTGGATTCTCAATCTTCAAAACCACAAGTGAAATAAATCTTTTTCTTATAAAGCCACCCCATCTCAGTTACCTAATAGTTGTAAAAATCCTGGGAAAAACCCTAGCTAGGCATATTACACATAAAACATATGCACATAAAACTGTTCTTTTATTTTAAGACCCGGGAGATATACCATGGCCAGTAGCATCCAGAACTGTCATAGTTGACATTGAGAAGATTTAATGACAGCATTTGAAAGGATGGGGACATTCTCTGTGTATAAGTGACATGTACAGACAATAATGGGGGCTGTGAATCAGTGGTTGCCCTTTTCATCTGATAATAACAGATGACCAGCTTATTCACTGTGTAAATAACAGTTTCTCAAGAGAAGGACCGTCTAGCTTGGCTTAGTGTTTATGTTAGTAAGTGTTTTCTTTGGTGCATCAGACTGAATGCATCTGAAGGGGTTTTTGTCTAGAGCAGATCCCGCTTATCTTCTACACAACAAACCTCTCTGTTTCTCTTAGACTGTTCAAGTAACAGTATGCACAGCAGCGTAGTCCTCCTCTGATGCTTAGGGTTGCAGCTGGGCATGTTAATTCTCTTCACTCGCCATTAGTTCAGGAAGGGTCTATTTCTTGACAGTGAGACTTAAATGGACAATGGATGCTAGCTTAAGAAACTTCTGGCAAGTATTTTGCTTTCCCAAAGATACAATGAACTAAATCTTCCTCTTACCTTCAGTGGAGCTATTTAAGAAAAGATGAGTGATGTCTTAACATCCAGACAGTGTGCCAACAAAAAAGGACAGAAAGGTCTTGGGTCTCTGATGGCGTTGATAACTTCACTCAGAAACAAAAAAGGATGAGTTTTCTGTTCTGTGAGCAACTTATGCATCATGCTGCTCAAGGCTGTGTTGGTAAAGGCTTTCTTTATGATGTGAGACTCAGTGCACCTGGAATGCTCACCAGTCTGGTCCTTTGTCCTCTCTGCTACATTGTATCTACTGTGGCATCCAATGTGTGCTGTTGTGATCCACGAATAAGCTCTATCTTAATGTAGCTTGCTGATGACCAGAAACCTGTTCTTTTCTTGCTATTTTAATATTTTCTTCTTAGCAGAACAAATTTAATCAGGGTCTTGTTAAAATTTGCATTTGTTGTGTTTATCATGGAAAATAAACAGACACATCCATTGAAAGCATTCAAGCTGTACAACACTGAATGAACTTAGAAGTGAATGTAGCTATAATTTCTTTATAGTGCTTTGTGTCTGATTAATCAATGTAACCTGGAGTCACAAAAACAAAAAAAAAAGCTCAATAAAAACTGGGAATTTTTTTATTTTTGTTTTTGTTTTTTCTTTTGTTTGTTTGTCTTTTTTACTTTTTAAGCTCTGCTTAGCGATCTCTATAAAGAAATGTAACTCCTAGAAGATGTCCCTATTATGAGACTTCATAAACAAATTAGTTATTCTTGTTGTTTGTTTTGATCAAATGTTAGATTTCCAAAACATAAAATTTGTTCATAGAAACATTATTATAGTTCCCTAATATTTTCTCCATATCAGAGCTAAATGACAGAAGAAAAATAAGCCAAGTTCTTAGCTAACCAAAATAAGATTTTAAAAACTAAACACTTTAATATTACTAACAGCCTGTCTAAAATGAGTACAGTCCCAGTCCGTGAATCATTTCTTTTCATTGCATTATTCTTGAAATAATGGCTTCGGCCAGAGCATCATGGTCCATCACCTAAGGCTCACGTCATGAAAACTGCATGCTGTTGGTAATTAAGGGTTAGCCTAGTAACATCTCACATGTGTCTGCAAAGCTGTTGATGGATGAACAATGGCTGTAAGAGACCCAGTGGCTTCCTTAGAAGGGTTTATTATGGGTGCAATTACAGATCATTTTTCCAAAGCAGTGTCTGCAAAAACAAAAGGGTCAATCACTCATCCACTGTTTGTGAGTTTAGCTTTTCAGAAAGCCACATCCATTAGTTAACTAGCAGTGGGACCTTCCTCCATGGGTGTCTTTCATTCTGTCACTTTCTCTATGGATTAAAGACAGTTGCTATCATCACTTAAATTTAGCCAGCTGTTTAGAGCCAATATGGCCACTGAATACTTTTCTAGAATCACAAGTGAAACACGGTGATGTTGAGAAGCTTTTCTCTGCTTAAGCAATCCCTGAACAGTTTCGTCGGGTTATCACATCAAATTGCCACATCAAGATGGCTTCACACAGCACACCTCTGCAGGCTACAAATCCTACACTGGGTCTCTGCAAAGCTCGGATCCCTTGGAAACCTGCAAGTCAGGATTTTTCTCTCCTTCTACCACCTGGACAGTAGTTTTTCAGACTGTCCACATATCTGTCACCACAGAGGTTAGGGTGTTTTCTCCCATGTCACTGTTCTGGAAACCTTTTCTTCCTTAGAGTATATTGCCCCATTGGTTTAGGGTACATGCAAATGACCTCGTCTGAGCTTAATTATACTGTGGTCCTGTCACTCAGATTTTTTGTCATATGGTTTCAGTTGAGGTCAACTATGATCCAGAAATATTACTGTAGGAATTATATGAGTCTATGTATGTGTGTGTATTATATGTGTGTGTACATGTGTGTGTCTGTATATATACATATATACATGTAGATAGATAGATAGATAGATAGATAGATAGATAGATAGATAGATAGATAGATAGATAGTGTAAGGACAGGGGCCAGCCATTCACATAATATTTACTGCAAGACTGAGGAGCTATGTGAAATATCTGAATGCCCTGATGTATCTTCCATAGCTTAGGGACCATCTGGCAAGTTGCAGCACAGGGGAATGACAAGAACATGGCAAGTGGCAGCTGGCCAATGCCAGTCTGCTTCTGGTAGCCTTTCATTGTCCTACAGTTGTCACTGCTTTTCCAGTCTGGCCCCAGCACCTCTGTCTCTAGGGTCCACCACTGCTGACCTTGGTTTGTCTAGCACTCACTCACTCTTCCCCTCATCTGATCCGGATCCTTACTTCTAAGCTTTCCATGTTGACGACTGCATACTCTTCCTATTCCCAGAATCTAATTGGATAGAGCCTTATTGCTTTCTCTCTCTCTCTCTCTCTCTCTCTCTCTCTCTCTCTCTCTCTCTCTCTCTCCAGGTGCTCTGCTTTCTCCCAACTGATGTTGACCAAGATGATAGCCATATACTGCACTTGTGTCTAAGGGCTTATACCAGTCACAATCTGAGATACATAAGTATCTCTTTTGTTAGTTTTATTGTACTTTAAGAACAATGTATCTCCTTGCCTCTCAGTGCTGAATGAGTCTTGAAATTCCATAAAGGTGCTTCTGACATGTTTATTAGCCAGGTAGGACACACTAATAAGATTGTGGGCCATTTTCAATATGATAGGTAGAAAATGAGCTGCCTATAGGAAAACATAAAGCTTGATGTTCCTGTTATGTTACAGTTTGAAAAGAAACACCCTCCCAGGTTCACGTGTTGGAGACTTGGTCTTCAGTTGGTAGTGTAAAGATCCCCTTATTAAAAGTGTTTTTAAAATGTTGTCATAGTTACAACAAGCAGAGATGCAAAGCTGACCAGCAGGTATAAAATAACCATAGCTCAGAACCCCATTTGAGAACTTGCTAAAGACTGAAGTATACAGAGGTCAAAGCTGAACCCTCCTCACGCCAATAAATAAACCCCACCCATGTCTTTTGCAAAACTCAACAGTGATCTCACCCTGCTGCAGGTGTTCACAGGCATCTACTCTACCATATTATATATATATAATCAAAGTAGGTGCAATGCCACTTGTTCCACATAAGACATCTTGACATCTTCAGTGATGGAGAGAAAATAAACCTTGGGGTAAACAATGGAGCCCGTTTCAAGCATATTCCCTCAATTCACCTTCCTGCTCACCCTTCTCACATCGAAGAACTGATCATGAACATAGTATATTTGACCTTGTCAAGTCGAATGAGTTCCAGAACATTCTGAAACCAATGTGTATGCTTGCAGGGATTATGTTCAATGTCCTAGCTCCCGGGCAGCCTGAAGCTGTAAGGATGATGGCGAAATTTGAGACTGTTTCTTTAAGGCAAGAGTCAAGGAGGGGAGCTGGTGTTTCTATTGTGGACACAGCACAGCAGCTCAGCTACAGTCTGGAGTCCAATTAGCAGAGAGCTTAGCAGAGGTTTTGTTTAGCTTAGCAACCGCCTCTGCTGCCCCAGGGGCCAACCAGAGAATCTCCAGAGTTTAGCCCATAATCCGTGCATCCAACACTAGTCCTCTACTTGAGCTCTGTGCCCCTGGTCCCTTGAACATCTTACTACACTGTGGCACAGGAGGGATTTCTCTTTGCAGAGGGTAACCTGCCTCCCTCTGTCGCCTTTTACATCTGTGGGTCCATTGAAGAGGGTCTGTCAGACCCATAAGGAACTAAACGCTGAAACAACGGATTCCTGGGGGTGAAAAAAAGACCTAGAAGCCTCGAGGAAGCTGTGTGCCAGGACCCCAGGACCCTCTGCTCATCCCCAGAGCCACCTGATCCAGGTCGCTGCAGGGGGGGCGGTGGATGGAGCCCTGCAGACCAGCACCTGGCGTCCTTGACCTCCCGGCGACAGTCACAGTAGCCCCTCCAGGACCAAGGCATGAAGGTCGCTGTGTTGGACCTGGGGTCTCTGTTTGCCAAGATCTTCAAGATCTCAACAGCATCCCAGGCGGTCTCCAGCCACCCTGGAGGCGCTGAGGCCACAGGATCAGTAGACTCTGGCGCCAGCACGTCGCTTAGAGAAGCTGAGACCCTGACTTTGCTCCCATCTCTGCCTCCAGACACCGCAGCCTCACGGGAGCCCTTCACCCCGGTGCACACTCCGCTCCCTGCCTCGCACCCCAGGAGCTCCGCAGCTGCTCAAAGGGTAGAAGCAACAGGGTGTCCCGGATCTCTGCCCAGCAGCTCTGGCGCATCCATCGCACCGCCCTTAGCCCCCTACAGCGGCTCTGCAGGCTCAGTGGCTTCAGTGGCTTTACCCAGCCCAGGGGTTGTCTGGGCGACCCTGCCTTCTGTCACCAACTCCTTGGGCAGCAATAGCGGCGCTGCATCAAGTCCACGGAACCCTCGCCAGCTTCCAGCTCCTGGAGAGCGAGAGCCCAGTGTGTGGATGGCCCCAGGTCCTGTTCCCAAAACTCTGTTTTTCACTTTGCCCGACATTGGCGAGGAATGGACCTCGGACAGCGACTCCCAGGATGACCCAGCAGGGTGAGTAGCTGCAGTCTGTCAACTTTGACTCCCACCCTCTGCCTGCCACAATCTCTTCCTGGGTTCACTCCGCCCACTCCCAGGCTTTCTGGTCATTCCCAACATAGACTATGAGAAACTATTCCTTAACATCCTCAGAGTAAACTTCTTGTCGATCAGGGGAGAAAAAGAGGGAAGGGACAGACTATGTGGTAGGTCTGCTACCAGAAGCACTGAACCCTAGACGGTGAGTTTGTTTTTTTTTTTTCAAGCACCTTTCTCTGGGACAGAATGGGGTGTCCAGGCAACCCGCTCTACAGGAGAGCAGCAATGGTTAAGAAATGGTTGAGAGGTGGTTCCACAGTTTCTAAGGATCAGATCCCAAGAGGAATGGCTTTCCTTTAAGTGACACCTAGTTAATTTACATATGTATCACCTCATCTGTTACAAAGGAGACCTGTGATGCTTAGAATTACATCTCCCAGAGGTCTTGAGTTCTGTCTTGGGGCCCTGTGTTACTACAGAAACAGGGACTGACTTCACCAGAACAGAGTGGGAATTGGAGGCTACTTTTCTCAGCAGATACACACACACACACACACACACATACACACACACACACCATACACCTACCCTTTGAAATCAACACATTATCCTTACCAAATAACTCGGGACTCTAGAGTGACAGTGAATTCTACCTTTATCGAGAGCATATTGCTGGATGTTTTAAAGTGTGTATAAACTTATTTGTCCTTTTGAATGCTTATAGAAGAAAGTTGTTCACGGTATGAGTACATCCTTGTCAGTGCTGGAAGTTGCATAATAGTCAGTCGAATTAAGCTGTTTGTCAACCAATTACTCCCTTAATAAGGAAAATCAATTGCATTTGGAAAGCTGCTCTAATTACCTAAGGAACTGGGCCTTTGTTTTTAGCAACTGGTCCTTAACATTTATACAATTAATGTTTTATGAGCAAACAGATCATCACAGAGACCTTAAACTCTAGGCTCAGCATTTTTCTTTAGCAAATAGACATTAGAACAGGCAGAAGAGCCAGGTAGGGAAGTGGAATTCGTCAATCCGTGCACGTATTAGTTTCATTTGTATTTTCCAAAACCTTTCCATGTGCAGTTGGTGTTATTTGCAGAAGCTAATCTGCATTAGCAAATGCACCCAATGTTACTGAAAAGTGAAAAAAAAATTGAGTTTCAGTTGCTTTCAGAACTAAAAATGCATCGAACGTTGTGTTTTTCGCAAGATTTCGTGATGGTGTGTGTGTGTCTACACTTAAGAGCTGAAGACAAAGGTATTGACAGTGGCGGACAGCAGACAAGCCTGAGCAGATAATTTTCTTTGTAGGTACAAAAATCACCTCTTTCTTTTCACCACACACAATTCTCTTCTCATTAAAAAGTAGACACAAGGAGGAATAGGCTGCAGTGTTATGTATTTTCCCTTTATGCTATTGGTAATATGGACTAACTAAGCATTACCAGAAAATGAATTTAAATTATGTCCTTGCCAGCTTACCTGTTGGTTAGGACATTGCTCTTGGTCTGCTTGACTAATATTAAAACTGAACATTAATTTTCAAGAGCCAGTGGACATGGTTAGTGTGAAAATGGTGTGTGTGTGTGGGGGGGAAACAAGTGACTAGAGAGAGTGTGAACAAATATAAAAATGGAAACACATCCTTGAGAGACACGGATCCTATTTTTAGACCATAGTGCTCAGTTATAGACGAAAATCTGAAGCCATGGTTTAGGTAGAGAAAAAGAAAGTGAGAGAGACAGAAAGCAGAGAGAGAAATACACAACGAGAAAGAAATGAGAGAGGCAGAGAGAGACATAGAAAGGTAGAAAATAGGTGAATAATAGATAGGAAGATACATAGCTGGTTTTAACTTTAAATTGTTCTTGTTATTTTATTTAAAATCTTTGTGTTTGAGCTAGTGGTTAGTCTCCTGCTATATCTTTAAAGAGCAAGTTTAAGTTCTTTGTAACAGTCTCCATACACAGCACCTGACTGTATTAAGTATGTAACAATGATCACGTAATATGTAATTGGGATTCTGAGTTACATAGTAATTATGATTCACTCACGTTTTTAAAAATATATTGAGGTCAGATTGATGTTTATCTAAATTCAATTTTATGGTATTATTTAAAGGAGTCCTTACAGTATTAATAATTATTCCCATCACTCAATTAACTTTCTCTTCTGTTAAACTAGAAATAACAACCCCCTGTCAGAGATATTGTAGGAGTTAAAAGAGGCAACATACAATATAGTCCTTGGCCAGTTATTCTCATTATTCATTATTATTCTCATTATTCTCAGTTATTCTCATTATTCTCTCCTTCCCATCTACTTTATATCCTAATCTCTGGCCTCTGTTGGATTTGTCTTGCACCGGCCTTTCACTTCCTGACACCGCTGCCATAGAAGCACTTCATAAACAGCCATATACTATTGCCTTAGAACATTCAGTATTCCAAATATGGTATTTATCATTCACAGTATCCTTTGTACAGAGTGGAGTTTAGCTATGATCTACAGTAAATGTGTTATTGTCCAGACGTGAACTGCCAGACTGTGTGTTACAGACACCTGTTCTATGTAAGATCTGCGGTGAGTTAGATTTTTGGAGCAAAACCTGGAAACTGTCAGGGGAAGAAAAAGGTGAATTATGCAGGAGAGGCTAATAAATAGCACCACACAGACACACTTAGTAGAACGTGCTTCTTTACAAACTGTGTATGTATTATTAAATAAGCAAATGAACACAATAACACATTGAAAAAAATCAGACTCTGCCCATTGATTCTGGAGAAGTCAAAGAAGTTATATTTCGTTTTTGTTTTTGTTTTTTTAAAGCTAAATAAAGCTGGGGCAATGATTATATATACTGAACTTTAAAGGAACGTCTTTGGCAATGAAAAAAGTCACAAAGACTTTCTCTACTGATTTTGTTTGATTTCACTAGAGTGAAATCCAATGTCTTTTCTTGTGGATGTATATGTATATAGACACACATACACAAAGGTGTCTCTATACATACATATTCTTCCTAGAATTACTGTTTTCTTAAATTTATAACTGTAACTTTTGGAATTATCTTCAAACAGTGTAGAGCTTCTACACAGTGTCACTAAGTGAAAACAGAACCGTTACTCTGGAAGCTAATAGTTTATACCAGACATCTAATATTAATGACTGTATTTCAGGCAAGGCCATTACCTAATGTTAAATTGCAAGGACCATCCACGTGTTGTCTTAGAAATCAACCATTTGTCTGAGGACGCTTCACAATCCAGCAAAGGAAAAAGTCTGTATTGCAGAAGTGGATGTTCATAGCCATCCATTGGACAGAACACAGGGTCCCCAATGAAGGAGCTAGAGAAAGTACCCAAGGAGTTGCAGGGGTTTGCAGGCCCCTAGGAGGAACAACAATATGAACTAACCAGTACCTCCAGAGCTCCCTGGGACTAAACCGCCAACCAAAGAAAACACACGTTGGGACACGTGGTTCTAGCTACATATGTAGCAGAGAATGGCCTAGTCGGTCATCAATGGGAGGAGAGGCCCTTGGTCCTGTGAAGGTTCTATACCCCATTATTGGTGAATGCCAGGGCCAGGAAGCAGGAGTGGCTGGGTTGGTGAGCAGGGGGAAGAGGGGAGGGCATAGGGAGTTTTTAGAGGGGAAACTGGGAAAGTGGATAACATTTGAAATGTAAATAAAGAAAATATCTAATTAAAAAAGTCTGTTTTGAACAAGTCACTATTTACACATGAACACAATCACTTCATTGCTAAGTCAATGCCTTAAAACAAAACAGCTATAATTTTGCTATATTGAGTACATTCTAAAGAAGTAGATGATAAATCCCCAAGAAAAGATTTGCCTCTGTCAGGTATTTGTTACGCTTACCCATTTGGTTCTAGGGGAAAATAAAAAGGAGAAGCAATTAGATGTAGCACAGGCTGGGGGAAAGCTGTCTTGTGTACTGGTGTTTTCTCAATTAGAAGTTTCACTTAAAGAGGCAGCGGCATTACAATCAAATACTGACAGACTGTATCCTTCCAGGCACCATTAGACACCCCTAAGGAGGATGTTTCTTTACCCTAACATTTATTTGGAGGATGATTTTTGACCATTGATTTCTAAAATAAATGAAACAGTTTGAGGATGTAAAAAATTTTTTTAAAGTTTCAAATATTTAATACCTAGCGATTTTAAAAGCAAATAACCTCACTTCTTT
>NC_034608.1:61585371-61587528 GCF_900095145.1 Mus pahari | reverse complement strand
CCTCCTCGGTCGGGGAGGCAAGGTGTTGGGTGCTGGGTCAGCCTGCGGACAGCCTTTATAATTATTTTTAATAGAACATTGTCAAAATTACATCGAAAGAAATGAAGATGTAAGAAATAAACACTGATGATAATAATGACTAAGTTCTGGTGAATATAAGTATACATCCTGGATGCCATAGCAGCCGCTTCTCATGGGCAGATTGTAGTTAAAATAAAGCGTGCACTCTTGCTGTTCTATGTTTAGCAGTTGTTTTCCAGTTAATTTCTACTTTGGTCCTTGTCTTGACCAAGTGATGGAATTTAACCTTGGGCTTGAATACATTTGCCTCCTGACATAATCCTTTACATGTCTGAGAACTAGACTCATCTACCCTCTAGACTCAATAGTGCTGAATTTTCTCTTAACCATGCTAGTCAATCCAGATCCGACTCAGTGACCTCCTGGCTGGCACTGTGTCTACATCTGCCCTGCTTGCTTAGGAGATATAAATAGCTAATGCTTGTCTTCCCTTCTCCCTTTCATTAAATGCTTATTTAATGCCTTCATGTTAAATGGGAAATTTTCTGATACAGTACTCATAGCAGAAAGAAAGATGCCCTGAAGGAGTTTAAAATACAAACCTCTTGGTAAAGAAACTATGAAGTGAATTCAGAACATGAGCTATTTCACGAGACTGTTCTTTCTTTCCATTCTTTCTTACTGTTCTTTCTTACAATGCTTTGGTGCCTGCCACGCACGCATGCCTGTCCTTCTGGGCTGTCACACTCCTCACAGAGAAGAACAGCTCCACCATGTTTTTAACACTGGGCAGTGATGTCGTTCTGCAGCTGGTGGAGGAAACCTTGGAAACATGAGGAAGACTGTCAGCTGGCCAGTGAAGGGGACTCCCTAGGTGGGATGTAAATACAGGGAGGTGTGTTTCTATGGGAGGAAGTCAGGGATTACTAGAAGCCTCTTAGGGAGCTGCTGTCAGGTGGAAGTGAGGTAGCCACACAAGGGACTTAGCATAGCACTGTTAGAATATAGAGCTTCCATACATGTCAGGTAAAAAAACACTAATATCATTGTTAATAGCTTAAGGAACTTTGAGAGACGTATTAGCTACTTTTCTCACTGCTGTCACAGAGTTCCTGACAGAATCAACTTAGGAGAGGGAAGCCCAGACCAAGGTCAGACTATAGCCCTCAGTGACCTACAAAGTAGTCTACATCACCTGGTTGTGCCCCAAGTTCCAAACACTCCCCAGCCTCCCCAAATAGCACCATGAGCTGGGGACCAAGAGCTCAAACACAGGAGCCTATGCAGGGCAGGTCAGAGTCAAATCAGAACAGACTTGAGGGCCTAAAAAAAAAAACCTAGATGCTTAGACACAAAGATCAAGAAGTAATATGGGACAAAGAAAGAGACCAAAGAAACGTAAGAGACCTGCTATACTCTTACATATGAAGGGTTGTTGGGTCAATAAGACAGCACAGCCATAAGGATGCTTAGTTACTGCCAAGCCTGACTGCAAGTTGTCCTCCTTCTTCTACACTCCTGCCTCAACAAGCAAACAAACAAGTAAACAAACAAACAAACAAATATGATTTTTTTTTTCTAAAGCTTAAAGGATTCCTTGACTGTGTCCTACAAACACCATATTTTCATCTGGACAAGGTGACGGCCCATTCCTCAGCTCCCTGGAAGGCTGAAAAGTGATGTTACAAAAATTCCAACCGTGGCATTTCTTGGGTGGCCTTTCCCTTTGGGATCTGGATTTCCATGTTTTATTATCCTATTCTAATAGTTTCCCCAAAGTGGAAGTCATTCCCTGTTATCACCTTCCCTTCCTAAAACATATTAAACAGTACTCAGGGATAACTGAGGAGAGTTTGTTCCTTACAGCCCACCAGGATAACTTGATCCACTGCCCTTTCCCACATCCACTCAATCACGTTACCAGATGGTCAGGGTTTACCCCCTGCATCAGCTCCTCTGCAACCTAAGGGTGGGATGGTTGCTGTTGTATATCTTGACCGTTTAATCCCTAAAACATCCTAGACACCTCAGCATCATTGAAACAAGAGGCTGGGTTTTTTCCAAAACAAACAAACAAATAAAACAACAAAAAAACCCCAAAACAACAACAACAAAAAAAAAAAAAAAAAAAAACCC